>NC_045430.1:75709094-76013071 GCF_902635505.1 Sarcophilus harrisii
ATCTCCAAAGTGATATTCAGAACAGGCTAATTTCTCTTGAGGTCATGGCAAATTATTAGGCCAGCTAATTTTTTTTTAAAGAGTCACATACAGAATACCAATGCAAGCTATTTATGTTAGGTATGTGCACTCTTCTCTAGTTTTGCAACTACTGTTCTTATGATCATTATGTATATATTTGTGAGAGGAGTCCCAGGTTTATACAGAAAATGTTTTTTAATTGTTATTCTTGCTATGCCAGCTGAATAAATACTTTTACTAAGAGTTAATTGCAATTATTACTTTATTGTTATTGAGAATCTTGCTGGTAGTAGGTCCTGAATTACAATAGTAGAAGTAGCCACCCACTGAGTTACCCTAGAACCTGAGGTACCAGCCATCTTTTGGGATTTCAACCTATTAATGCAAGTATAATTTGGAGAAATATGCCAGAAGAAGTAGTAAGATACAGATTCTAAAAAAGTATATTTAAGTTAGGGAAAAAAAGATGTAAAGAAAGCAGATTCAGCAGTAGCAGAGCTTGAATTATATTATGGAGTGATAATATTATTGAAATATAAAATGGATAATTTCTATTATTTTAAATTAAAATTTTCTGGTATAAATAAAACCAATGTAACCTAGAACAGAAGAAATGCAAAACTTTGGGGGGAGGAAACTCTCCTAGACAATTTCTCAGATAGAATATGATTATGTTGGAATACTGTTGTGGTATAGAAAATGATGAAATGGTTAATTTAGAAAAACATGAAAAGACTTAGCCTTATGAAGGAAAATGCTTCAGAGAAAGAAATGACAAGTTAAAATAAGCATAGCATGATCTTACATATAGGTGTATGAGTATATATTTAAATATAGGATGTTTATAGATATTTATATCTATAACCCATATACATATATTTAATTGTACCCTTCTTTAGGGTGGGGCAAGGGGAAGAAGGGGGGAAAAAAGTAAAAAGTGTACAGCAGAACTTTTTTCACAAGAAAACCTCTGGAGAAGCAAAGAAAAGCTGGATAGCTTTGAAAACAATGTGTAGAATTTATTATACAGGCATTCCTCTCATGTTCTACTGTGTATATGGCAATATTCTTTTTTTTTTTTCCTTTTCTCATTTTGTATTTAAGTTTAAAATGAATTTTTAAAATGACAAAAATTAATTAAAAAATTTAAAAGTTGTTATAGGGAAGGAGTACATTCAAGTTATGGGATGGGAGAGGAAATGTCCTTGACTAATGTTAAATTGGCAAGTTTGGTTGGATTGAATAATGTTTAAAGAGGTGTAATGTGTTTTAAGCCAAAACCAATTTGTGAAAGCTTTTTATGTCCCTTATAAGTGTAATTGCCTTGATTAATGGTCTCAAAATCATATACTTTCAGAAGGATAGGATCATTCCGGGGGTGCCTGATTAAACAACCAGAGAAAGAATAATCATATCCTATACTCCCAGCAAAATCAAATCACGGCCCTAAAACCCCCCTATTGTTCAACAAACCCTAATGCTGTCCATTTCAAGCCACTGTGCAAGTCGCCATAGTAGCTCTTTTACTGGGATGGGATTCTTTCTTCCTCCTTCCCTCACTCCTTTTATATCACAAGTAAAAATTACTTTAAGGATCTTTCAGTCTTGTACTTTTTCATGAGAAATAGTTACTGATCTGTGATTACAAAATTAGTAAATATCTTAGTTGTGGTTCAACCCCATGTTCCCTGATGCAAAATCCATTGTTCTTCAGAGCTTCCTCTCTGAAATTTGATTTGATAAGTCTTTTTCCCTTTTCCCTATTCTGATATCATAACAGTGCCTTGGATTGATCAATTGCTTTTCTTCCCAGAGCTTTTGCCCTTTTTTAGCCATCCATTTATTCATTTTGTTGTGTATCCCATCAGTAAAGAATTGAAAACTTAAAAAGAAAGTGATTTGCTACTAGGCAACAATCACACACCAGAGTTAGACTTAAACACATCATTCTGATTCTCAGCAGCCTTTAGCTATACAATTACAGTAATCACCAAAGAAGTACTCATTGGGCATTATGAATGAATGGCTTTTCCCTCATCATATTCCTAAAAGATAAAAGTACGTGCAGAAAGAACCAAGCATTTACTAGAAGAATGTTTCTCCACACAATCCAAAGAATAACTACATTTATACCATTCCTGAAATTAGGGGTACAAAATACTTGATGTGACATATATCTATAGTCTTGAGGATTCACACACTATGCTATTCTCCTTTTTGGGAATTGTGTGGGGTTTGGATATTTCTAATTGGAATGTGGAATATACTTTTCCATTAGTCTATGGTTTTTATTATTAAAGTCATAAATAACACTGAGGTTGAAGAAATCTTTGAAAGGCAATACTGTATTTGTGTCTCTTTTGAGACCTTCAAACCCTGGTACCCAAGGGAAATATTTAACGTGAGAATAAGTCCTGACTTTCACTGCAGTATGATTCACATAAATATATATGGTTTATGGTCTGAATACCAAGGAAGTGCATTCAATATTCCTTAATATAGATATTTCTTATTTTGTTAGCCTCAAGAAGGGGATATGCCTATATGATTATTCTGTTTTTTTTAAATGTCGCCTCTTTTGCTTTATGCATTAAAATATCACACAGAGAAACCTTAGCAAATTATATTTCCAGAGATGTACTGTTTAATTATTCTATAATGATATTGCAAATTGTTTGTGTTTTTAAGTATACATACTAGGATGGATAATATCTAAATGAAATTAAGCACAAATAACCTAGGGAAAAGTGGAAGTGGGAGAGGAGATGGAGGATATGAAAAAAAAATCTTCAAGTATTTGAAAGGCTATTATGTGAAAGAGTTGCCTTTAGGCCAAGTTCATGCTGGTCCTAAGTGTAAGTTCACAAGTAATAGAAAAAGAATCATAATAATAAACAATCTTTAATATGTTTTTGCTGAATACAATTGGAGTAGGGTCCATACCATGGACAATACTCAGAATTCCCTTCCTGGTTTTGATCTGCCATATGAGAATTCTGGGGCTTTTGCTTCTAATGAAGTGGGGACACATGGAAGGTTAAACACGGAGGGTTATTTTGGTATGACCCTGAGCCATCCTTTGGTCTTCTCCCATTTCATTCTAACAAGAAGAAAACAGAATACTGAGTCACTTAAAAGAAGAAAGTTTCTACTCCAGTCTGTTTCCTTAATTCTTTCATGGGGCAAGTATATTGCACTTCTCTAGACTTTCTATAAAAGGTAATAGATTGGAGTTAGGTGGGGTTCTTGCCTCAGTCTTGCTACTGATTTCACATGGAGCATGAACTCAATTCAGTGAACCAGTTTTTGACCCCCTGAATGCCCCCTTATTGACTTACAATATCTTTCTCAGAGTGGATGAGATTTTCTATACTGGGATGCCATCTTGTGAATTTGAGAAAGATAGAGGCCTTAGGTTCCATCAGATTGGAGCTGGATGATGGCAAGAGAAACTCCAGTACTTAAATAGTAATATTGGCTCGAGTCTGGCCATTTTACCAGCAAATATTTTAAAGGATTTTTTTTGGGGGGGGGAGTAGAAGGTGGGAGTGGAGGACAGTGCAAAGCTGAGTTGATGAGGCTATATATTGTCACCTTATTTATTTAACTTATTTTTAGAGTAAATCATGTGAAAAACCAAAATTTCTGTTGTCAGGAGAAATATCAACAGTCTCAAAGATGTGTATGATATCACTCTGATGGCAGAAAGTAAAAAGGAATTAAAAAAATCTCTTGATGAAGGTGTAAGAACAGAGTGTAAAAGCTGACTTGAAGCTCAACATTAAAAAAAAAACAAATCTTGGCAACTAGTTCTTGGAAAATAGAGGTAGAAGATATGGAAGCAGTGTAAGATTTGATCTTCTTGGGCTTGAAGATCACTGCAGATTGCAGCTGCAGCTCTGAAATTAAAACACTTTCTCTTTGGAAAGAAAACTGTGGCAAATCTGGATGACATACTAAAAATCAGAGATATCACCTTCCCAACAAAAGTCTTCATAATCAAACCTATAGTCTTTCCAGTAGTAATATATGACTGTTAGAATTAGAATATAAACAAAGCTGAGTACCTTTCGAACTAATGCTTTCAAATTGTGGTGCTGAAGACTTTTGAGAATCCCTTGGACAACAAGGTGATCAAATCAGTCAATATTTAAATAAATTAATTCAGGCTATCCTTTGGAAGATCAAATATTGAAACTGAAACTTAAATACTTTAGCAACATAATGAGAAGACTCATTGGAAAAGATGTTGGGAATAATTAAAGGCAAAAGGAGAAAGGGGATTATAGAGGATGAGATGGATAGAGAGGGTCATGGAAACAATGAAGGAAGACTTCAAGAGATAACAGGGGACAGAAAAACCTGTCATGCTATGGTTCAGGTTATGAAGAATAGGACACAATGAATGACTGGACAACAATAATAACAGCAAAAGTTGGGGTGGAATTTACTTAGAAATCATGAAAACTGCTTTATATTATAATGAAGTTAAGTATTAGCTTCCCAGCAGATTGTAACAGTTGTCATAGTTAAGTTTGGAGGACATGTTCCTCTGGAGCACCCTTTCCTATTTATCGCCACTCTTGACTCCTCCCCAACTGAACCAACCCACTTGAAATACCCATTCAAGGTGACTGAGTAGTAGAAAGGTCCATCATCTACAAGTATGTCTTTTATATTGTCTTCTTCTGTTGCTTTCCTTCTTTCTGCATAGGTTATTCACTCTATAGATGTCCACTTAGTATTTCCAAGCCTTTCCATATGCCTTTTGAGTGAACTTTCTTTTTTTCTGTTGTCTAGATATGACAACTAGAATGTGAACTCCTTGAGAGTGGGGACTATTATACTTTTGTATTTGTATCTCTAACACTTGGTATAAGTTCTATTTCATTTTTTTTACTCATTTATTCATTCATTGATTTATTCATTCAAGTTATTGGTTTTAAGTGGTTCTACTAACTAATGCTATGAATCTTATATTTAGCATCTTTTGTCTAGATGTTATTAATTACCAGTCCAATATGATTCAGACTGTATATTTTTCTACTTTTCCTTTTGGAGGATTTTCTCCACATGAAACAGACTCTAAGCTATAAGAGGGATTGTCCCTAGGTTACCAAGAAGGGGATTTAACAATCTGAAGGGAATGAAAACAAGGAACTTGACTTCCTCTTACTGGAGGCCATGATTCACTGACTAAATTTAGTTCCCCAAAAACTTGAGTTAAAAATGAGAAGACATAAAATATACTAGCCTCTGTGAGCCCAATGAATGGTTCCTCATTGTTAGGCTTTTGTTTTTAGAATCTCCTCAGCTATTTGAAGACTAGTTCCAATACTTTTTTTTAAAGAACAAACTTAATGGGGTTCATCTGATTTTGCTTTCTTTTTTACTAAGTTTTTTTATCCTATCACTGAGTCAATTTAGGATACCATTTGGATTGCCCTATGCATTCAAGATATAGTGAGCAAATTTCAATTGCCTAATAGTGAAAAAGAAATAAAAGAATTTGTTTTTGTTCTAGAATTTCTAGCATATAGACCCATGTGCTAAAAGAAATCATGGAAGAATTTTCACCAAGAAAAGTTTAGTCTCTCACCTCAGGGTAAAGAGTTTGTTTCCAGAGCCCCAATCTCTATGGAGAATGCCTAAATTATGCTCTAGAATCTCATTTGGGATTAGAGTCTCTAAGAGAATTTTCACATTATTTTTCTTTTTTTCTATGCCTTTATTTTTTCCTTTAGTTATTTCTTTTTATGACAATTTTCATTTTTTTCTTTATTGGTTTGAGTTAGGATATATTCTCTTTTAAATATCAGGTGATCAATATCTCTGATAAACTTTGTAAAATGTGCCTTTGTTCAATTTGAGTAAATCCGCATCAGGGATGAATGTAATTCTAGTACCAACTATGATCAACTTGGGTTCTCCTTAAAAACTGTTAATTGAGGGATGACTACTTAAGAAGCATGTCACATGGCTTATTTGGCACTCTTTAGTGCAAGGTACTTGGGGGGAGACATTTGAAAGGAAAATTTTCAAGTGTCCTTGATACTTCAGGATTAGAGATATGTACAAATTTGACAAATTGCCCTTAATTAATTAAGAACATTATATATATAAACTGTAGAAAGAACATCATGGGGGTCATTTAATATTATAGTTTTCTTCTCTGATTCTGACCAACTACATAGAAATTTTGGGTCCTGCTTTGGGAAGACTTGGCATTTTGGTATAATATGGCAAGCCCTAAGTGGTCCCTTTCCCTTCTCCCTTCCCTGAGAAAAATGAAAGTGGAGTAAGATGATATTTTAGTTTGAAAAATAAAAAAGACAGTTTCCATTTTGTCTTCTTTCTTCTCTCCCATGTGGCAATTGGTTTGCTCTATCTCTAGGCTCCTGCTGAAGGGAGATGGAGAATGGGTATTATTTTTTTTCTTTTTTCCTTCCATCTCTTATGGAAATCAAGTCAGGCAAGGTGGCATTTAGATCCCTGGATACCATTTTCACTTTCTTTTTCCTTTTCTGAATAAATGATCAAACATCATTCTTAGTTTAGATACATCTGGATTTGAAGAAATATTTGTGTGCCAGAAGTCTAGAAGCTTTAATTCTGATCATATTGGGCTGGGATTGGGGGAAGCTCCAGAATTTGAAGAAGATGACCACTGGCAAGAGTAATGGCTCATGCCAAGATATTTTACTAACACACATGTATTGGAAACTGTTTGGACAGTGAAGAACCAATATTAAATGTAAAATGCCTCATTAGTCTCCTGAAAACTGTTTAATGTTCCCATGAGTTTTAAGTATCAGCCTCCCAGGAGATTGCAACAGCAGTTATGAGTTAAGTTATTGAATCCCTTTTTCAGTTGTTCTTTTAATGTGAACTATGGGTCTTTGATGTTTAGCACTTTCACGCATGTGCCCAACCCATGCCTGTTTTTGTTATACATTAAGTTCCTTTCAATTTCCCTCTTTTGGGAAATCTCACATATGAGATCATAAACCATAAATAAATCACCCTTATGGAGGAGAAGAGGAAAGGAAATAAGTATTTATTATTAAGATCTAATTATGTACAATGCACTAAACTAAGTGCTTTTCTAGATATTGGTAGAGATTTAATGAGCTGAAAGGAGCATAGATTTATCTCATTCACAGGCCAGAGCTGAATGAAATCCAATACACATGCCTGGATATAGATCAAGGAGAGGGCACTGTACCGCAGTCCAAGGGTCCCCAGAAGTAGTTCTTTGATGTTAGACAAACAAAAAGCAGGGATATCCAAATGAACTCTCTAGGCATTCTATGTATGACCAAATCAAGAACCAAATAATACCTGGGACAGAATTGAGCAAAAGGTAGAAGTTGCAGAAAGGTAGATCTAGATTTGATTATGGGAAAGACTTCCTAGAAATTAGAGCTCTCCAACTATAGAATAGACTGGGTCTGAAGTAGTGAGTTGTCTTCATTAGGGGTTTTTAAGAGAAAACTGAAAGACCACTGTCCAGAGATGTCATGAAGAGGATTCTTATTTATGTATTGGTTAATTTAGATGAACTCTTAAGTTCTTCCAGTGCTACAGTTATGTGAGGGAGTTCTGTAAAAGAGCAGTATCCAGGGCAGCTAGGTTACACAGTGGATAGAGCATCAGCCCTGAAGTCAAGAAGACCTGAGTTCAAATCTGACCTCAGACATTTAACACTCCCTAGCTGTGTGACCCTGGGCAAGTCACTTAACCCTAATTGCCTCAGCAAGAGCAGCAAGATCCAACTAATCACCTTAAGACTTCTATGGAACATATTTGTTTCTATAAATACTGTGATGCTCAAAATATATGTGGAACTTTTTTTTGTACTACTTTTGGGTTCAGTGCCATATTAAAAAAAACAGATTTGTAACTTAGTATTTTTAACCCAGAATGGTAGTTTCTGGGCAAACTACCTACTTATTAGTCTCTGGACTTGGCTCTAAATAGCTTTTAATTATTTATAAAAATTGAATCAGTTAGCAAGGATAAATATCTGCCAACAGTGCAGACAATGAGATGAATGTGACCAAGTTCTATGGAAAGTGCTGAAAGACATTTCAAAATAAGAGCAATGCAAAATTCTTTAAATGATGGTAGCACTATTATAATAACTCCCCAGATTACTAGTTTATACATGGCTATCACCTCTGAGTAGCTCAGAAAAGTAGAGAAACACACACTTAGCTGGGATCAGTGTATTCCTGGTACGATAGCCAGATGGATCCTAGTAGCATTAATGAAGAGAATTTTTTTCACCCAGGGCTTTTCCATGTCTGTGCATTGATAAAGTAGAATCTATCACTCCTTCCCTCCTCAAAAATCCTTCTTATCTTCAGGTTTAAGGAAATCTAGTTGTAGAATAACTCCCAATATATCCTCCCAGGTAGTGGAAGCTGTGATTCTGTTTTCCTTTTCTTTGTAATTTTAGTTCTTGGCTCAGTACCTGGCACATAGTAAACACTTAATAAATTCTTCTTTAGTTACTTACTGATTAATTCATGGACAAATCACTGGACATCTCTGAGCTTTACCTATAAAACACTGAAAATAATAGGTGTGCTACCTACTCCACAGGGTTGAGAGGAAAGCACTTAACAAACTTTAAGGTGTTTTAGATAATTAAGTTGTAATAATGATGATGATGATAATGCTACTAGAATCTTTAATACTAGAAGGGATTTGGATACTGACATGGGCATCCTTGACTTAATGGAAAATAGGAAATTCAGCTTAATAATTATAAAATTATTGTAAAATTGTCAAATAAATTATAAAAATCTTGTTGAATAGGAGCTGTTTTTTTCAATATAATTTAACCTTTATTAAGCAATTACTATTTGTAAATTACTGGGTCAAGCTTTGGAAATACAGAGAAGAAGAAAAAAAATGACAATGTTCCTGTCCACAGGGGATCTTACAACCTTATAAGGGAGGAGGTTTTAACCTTTCTATGTCATGGTCACTTTTGCCATTCTGATGACTTCTATGGGTCTTTTTCAAAACATTGGTTTTTGTTAAAAACATATTAAATTACATAAGATTACTAAAACACCAATTTCACTGAAATAACATTTATAGATATAGACATAAATTTTCAAGGATACTGAGGAAACTGAAGAATTCAAGAATTCAGGCTAGCAAGTGGTTACTCATGGGAATCAAGTGAACTATACTTGACTCCATTTTGTAACTCAAGAACCCCTGTAATAATATATACAGCTAAGTGTAATGGAAGCAAAAGATATATATCCAAATTTCTGAAGAAAAATTGAGGGGAAGCAGAGGACAAAATTGGGCTTCTTGAGGGAGTTAAGTGGTGCAATAGTAGAATGTTGGGATAAGAGTCAGAAAGACCAGTTCAAATGCAGTCTCAGACACTTTATAACTCTGTGATTCTGAACAAGTCATTAAACCTCATTTTCTGCAATTTCTTCATATGTAAAAGGGGGGTAATAATAACACCTAAGTCACAGGGTTCTTAAGACCAAGTGTGTGTGTGTGTGTGTGTGTGTGTGTGTGTGTGTGTGTGTCTGAGAGAGAGAGAGAGAGAGAGAAAGAGAGAGAAAGAGAGAGAGAGAGAGAGAGAGAGAGAGAGAGAGCATGTGCATATATAACAAAAAACACTTCTATTCTCAAAGAACTTGAATTACCTTGATAAAGGAAATATCCAAGTAAATATGAAGTAATTTTAGGAGAGGAGACGTTAACAAATAAAGGAGTTAGGTGAAGGAGCAATGATCCCATAAAGCCATCAGTGAAAAAAATGTATCTGAGCTGAGTCTTTAAAGAAACTAGAGATTCTACAAGGTGGGATGTGAATGTATTTCATGCATAGGAGAATTCTCTGCAATGGCACAGAAATGATAGAAAATCCTTCAATTTTTGTGCCCTTTCTCTCTTATTTTCTTTTATTTTATATGTAGCTTCTATGTATATATTTGTTTGTTGCTTCCCCTCCATTAGATTTAGGCAAGAATAGTCATTTGCCTCTTTTTATATCCCAAGCATTTACCACAGATTCTGACATACAATGTTAATTATTATTTATTGATTGATATATTGATTGATTATTGGTTATTTTAGAGAGCAGGGAGTCAGCTCATTTGCATAAAACATGGATTGTAGGAAGAGAAGCAATGTGAAATGTATGAAAATATACTGACCTAGATCCCATTTCCATAAACCAGTCCTACTATACAATGAAATATCACTATGGCACTGATTCTAATGAAAAATTACAAAACCAGATTTTGCATTTATTTGTCAGATAACATATCTGACTTGTGAGTTTTGGAGCTTCTCTAGGTATATTTTGAAAAAAGATGGCCTGGGATGGAAGGGGGAGGGGATGGGTAAGGTGGGCATGGCAATTAGAAAGACACACAATAAAACATGATATAAAGGGAGTGACAATGGTATGATATATGAGGTAGCATCTTACCATTATCTGGAATCTCTGAATACTGTGCTTTTATCAATGTATCCTAAGTCTGGTGAGATTAAATTCTATAAAACCTTTGTTGTCATAATATCCACCAGAGCATTTAATTCAGTATAAGCTTGGACAAGCATTAAATAGAGGAAGAGAATTTGCTAATGATGATATGAGCCACTGAGATAGGAAAGCCTGCATGCAAACTCACAACATATAAACTTCGGCTTTTTAACTTTCTTCAACCTTGAAATTTGCAGACTGAAAATGTATTCAACTGAATCTAATTCCTTGCTGAACATTACTTTAGAAATATTTTATATGATCTGATTTGGTCTTTTTTTATTGGTGTTTGTTTTCCTTCATTTCATCCATGTTTCCTTGGTGCCAATAAAGAGCTTGTTTAGATGGTTTTGAAGAGCAATTAATTATGTTATTTGGGGATTATTTTATAAGGATACTTTACTGTCCTTATAAATGAAGCCAAATGGAATACATTATATTAGAATAGGATCCTTCTGTTCATTTTGTTTTGTTCAATTCAATCAATATTTATTAAGTTTGTGCCTATGAATCAAGCAGGCAAACTGCTTGGTGCAGGGAATACAAAATAGTCCCTGCATTCAATTAAGTTACATTCTAATAAATCTTTAGTATGATATGTAACAATAAATCTAATAAAGGGGGTCAAAGAAGAAAAAAAAGAAATCTAAGGAGGAAAAATTCTTCTGAGAATCTGAGAGAAAGAGGGGACATCCGAGAGAAAGAAGGGACAATTGCTACTATTGAGGAAAAAGAAGAAACCATGAATCTAATATTGCTGTCTTGACCTGGGCTATATCTTCAGGCATTTAATGGAATTGTGGTCCAGAGAAATATTGGAATGATATAGTGACATGCTACCTTGTAGCAACAGGTCAATTTTCTTTACCATGCAACCTTCTTAGATGTCATTGCTAAAAACTCACCTAACCTAGCACTAGGACCTCTCAAAGAGTGGGGTGGAAATGGATAAGAGTGAAGAGACTAACTAATCTCAACTTCTGAGTAATCAGAATTTCTGCTCTCCTTTGTCATATTTCCAAGAACCATTATTTTCCATCCCCTGATCTGCCCAACTGAGAACACTTATCAACTGATATTTTCCTTGTCCTGTACCCAGCAAAATGCTCCTCCTGTTTTTATAATCCTTATAATCAAAGTCATCAATTATTGTCATTCATTCCTTTCTAGCATGACATTGTCCTTCTCCCATACTAATCATCCTCCTCTTCAACTGTAAATTCTGAAGACCATCTGACCTATTTTATCATCAATAAACTATCTTCATTATAAATTATTTCTTTGAATGTTATACCTTCTTTCACTCACAGAATGACTTTCTCTAGAAGAAATTTCATCCTTGGTCACCATCTGCAATTCTTATTGCTCTTTCCCTCATGGCTGCCTTCCTATCTCTCATAAGGTCTTATTTCTCATAAGTCCATTCTTTATGTTCACTGTAACTTTCAGTTGAATCCTTCCACTTCTTGACTTCTGCTTACTTTCCTCCTTTCTTAATCTTGATCCTATAGTTAGTTCAATTGTTCATTATTTTCTACTCTTGAATCTCTTCCCTTCTTATATTCCCACCATTTGTGCCTTGCCAATCTCAACTATAGGTCATTCATATTTTAAATTTCTTTTTCTACTCTATATGAGTCATTGAATGCTGTTGGAGTTTTCTTTTAAACTATTACAAAACTATTAAAAATGCAGGTAATCTTACTGGAGTCCTTACTGTTGCATCTTTTATTTTTTTATTGACTTTCTGTAATGCTTCTTGTCTTAACTGTGTTAAGCCTCTTTTTTTTTATTTCAGTCCTCCAAAGTCAAACCCTATGTGAAATTCAACAGATAACTTTAAATCCTACATTATTAAGAAAATGAATGTTCTTCCTTTGCCTACAAGGCTGTAAAACTGCGCATGCCTTTTGACTCAGCAGTGATATTACTGGGCCTGTATCCCAAAGAAATCATAAAGGAGGACAAAAGACCCACATGTGCAAAAATGTTTGTGGCAGCTGTTTTTGTAGTAGCAAAGAACTGGAAAAGGAGTGGATGCCCATTGATTGGGGAATGGCTGAACAAGTTGTAGTATATGAAGGTAATGGAATATTATTGTTCTATAAAAAATGATGAACAAGCTGATTTTAGAAAGGCCTGGAAAGATTTACATGATCTGATGCTGACCTTTTTGTAATGGCAAGAAACTGGATACTGAGTGGATGCCCATCAGTTGGGGAATGGCTGAATAAGTTATGGTATGTGAATATTATGGAATATTATTGTTCTATAAGAAATGATCAGCAGGATGATTTCAGAGAGGTCTGGAGAGACTTACATGAACATGAGTGAAATGAGCAGAATCAGGAGATCATTGTACATGTTAACAGCAAGATTATACAATGATCAATTCTGATGAACGTAGATCTTTCCAACAATGAGATGATTTGGACCAGTTCCAATTATCTTGTGATGAAGAGAGCCATCTACACCCAGAGAGAGGAGTGTGGACCACAACATAGCATTTTCACTCTTTCTGTTGTTTGCTTGCATCTTGTTTTCTTTCTCAATTTTGTTTCCCTTCTTGATCCGATTTTTCTTGTGCAGAAAGATAACTGTATAAATATGTATACATATATTGGATTTAACATATATTCTAACATATTTATCATGTATTGAATTACTTACCATCTAGGGGAGGGAGTAGGAGAAAGGAGTGGAAAATTTGGAATAGAAGGTTTTGCAAGGGTCAATGTTGAAAAATTACTCATACCCATGTAAATAAAAAATTTTTTTAAAATGAACTGATGCTAAGCAAAATAAGCAGAACCATGAATACATTGTACACATTAACCACAGGAATGTGTGATGATCAACTATGAAAGATTTGGTTCTTCTCAGTGGTTCAATGATTCAAAGCAACCCAATATAATTTGGACAGAAAGTGCCATCTACACCCAGAAAAAGAACTAAGTTGACTGAATGTAAATCAACACAGTATTTTTTTGTTTTTTTTTTATCTCTCCCATGGTTTTTCCCTTTTGCTCTGATTTTTCTTTTCCGACATTATTTAAAAAGCAATGGGTGTTAAAAATATAATAAAAAAGAAAATTAATGTTTCTCAGTTTCTTTACCCACAAGATTTTTCTAATTCATCAAATACTCTTTTTTCCTTTGCACCAGCTTTGAATAAAAAAGATAGTTTTTTCCAAGGGCCATTAATTTTGCCATTAATTTCATAAATTCCATGAGTGTTTCAGGAAGTTTTTTCCATCAATAATCTCACCAACCTCCAATGTCAATCTCTTCCCTTCTTCTGATTTCTTACCCTCTTCTTACAAAAATGCTCAAGCCTCCTCCATCTTTAAATTTTTTTTTAAATTGAATATGTCATACTGTCAATCTATCATCTTATCTACATCTTCCAACACATTTCCAAACTCCTTGTCAGCCATATTTACTGCTTCCACTTCCTCATAATGCACTGTTTTCTAAACCCCTCGCAAACTGATTTTTAGTATGACCACTCTATTGATAATCTCTTACTTATTTCTCAGGCTTATTATGCTTGAATTAACTATAGTTTTTCACTCTACTAACAACTCTCCTCCTGAATGCTCTCATCCCCTTGACTTCCATGAATCTGTACTTATTTAGTTAACCTTGGTTCATTTTTCTGACCATTCTTCAATCTCTATTGAGTAATCATCTTTCATTTTCTTTACCCTCCTCCCAAGTATTGTGGTTCTCCAAGATCAGGTACTGGGCCTTTTATTCCTCAATCATTTTGTGTATTCTCACCAATTTAATTAACATCTCTATGCAGGTGATTTACAAATCAAATCCAATTTCATATCTTCAAGTACCAGATGGGCACATTTGTATAACTTATTTATAGCTTCAATTTCCTTTTTAGACATCAGATGGCTTAAATTATCTATTTCTTATTATAATATTTTAGATTTGCATAGCAATTAATTTATTTTCTTTAAGTTATAGTTTTTTGGGGGGCAAATAATCGTTTGAAGTAGTATCTAAATTTTTTTCCCTCTTATTACCTTTTAACAAGACCAAAAAAACAAACCTTCCTCCAATTCTGTTAACTTGGCTAATCAATTTTAAGTTTTTTTTGATATCAAGCTTAATATTATTTCTTTGTAACTTCCATTTATTGCTCCTAGTTCTTTCCTTTGGGGAAAAACAAAACAAGTCCAATAATTTTCCAATTTCTGTCTCCTCTCCTCAAGAGTGCCTGGCACAAAAGCATAAATTAATAGTAATGGGAAACTTCAATTATTCAAATATCTCCTGGATCTTTCTGGCAAAAGCAAAAGAATTAATCATTTTAAAATTTATCTTACTTTTAATTTCATCTGTCAACAGATAGAGAACACAACAAGGAAAAATTCTATTTTAGATGTTCTCACTATTGGAAGAACTGACTGTTGATATTAAAATGAAGGGAATATTGGAGGGAAGTGATAACTAATCTTTAGAATTTATGATAAATAAGGAGATTAATTTGGGGAATAATATGGATTTTACCCTAAAGCTGAGAAAAGGAGATTCTATAAAGTCCAGAGGAAGTATAGTTAGTATCTACAAAAGAAGGCAACCCAGGGATGATTGAGAAATGTTCAAGAATGATATTTTAAAGTCAGAAAATTAAACAGTTCTAGAGACAAGCAAAAAATGGGAAATGCCTGGAAAAGTCTATTTTATTATAGACATGCCAAGCAACTTAGAGTTTTAAAAGCAATGTACTGAATTTGAAAGCAAGACAGGCAACAGAAAATAAATATGAATATGATATGATCTTGTAAAATTACTATGAAAATGTTTTAACTCAAATTGATGAGAGGAGGTAGCAATAGAAAAAATTCTTTTGGGGAGAGGACTTTTAAAAAGTTACATTGAAATACAATAGAAAATAAAAGAAGGGATAGGAATTCAGTATGGATAGATGAAATGCTGATTAAAGATATTAGAGAGGAGACATAACTGCAGAATTCTTATTTTGCTTCTATTTTTTTTCTTCCAAAGAAAATGATCTTTGCACTAGAAACAACAGTCTACAAACAATAAAATTGGCTAACAGAGAGTTAATATACAAGATATTTAAGAAAATAGGCAGAGAGCATGTCATTGTTCTTAATGAATTCAGGTTATCTTCAGGCACTCAGCAGAGTGACTGGCATATATTAGGTACTTAATAAATGCTTAGTGATTGATTAATTGATTGATTGATTGATTGACTGTCCCAGGTGAACTATATTTTTGAGTCTAGAAAGAATTGGAAGATATAATTGATGAAGCAGTGTCAAAAAATTTTGAAACAGAGAGGCACAGCAGAGTGACTGGCACATAGTAGGTACTTAATAAATGTTTAGTGATTGATTAATTGATTTTTTTATTATAATAACTTTTTATTGACAGAGCCCATGCCTGGGTAATTTTTTACAACATTATCCCTTGCACTCACTTCTGTTCCGATTTTTCCCCTCTCTCCCTCCACCCCCTCCCCTAGATAGCAAGCAGTTCTATACAAGTTAAATATGTCTCAGTATATTCTAGATACAATATTATGTGTGCAGAACCGAACAGCTCTCTTGTTGCACAGGGAGAATTGGATTCAGAAGGTAGAAATAACCCAGGAAGAAAAACAAAAATGTAAACAATTTACATTTATTTCCCAGTGTTCTTTCTTTGGGTGTAGCTGCGTCTGTCCATCATTGACCAATTGAAACTGAGTTAGGTCTCTTTGTCAAAGAAATCCACTTCCATCAGAATACATCCTCATACAGTATCGATGTTGAAGCATATAATGATTTCCTGGTTCTGCTCATTTCACTTAGCATCACTTCATGTAAGTCTCTCCAAGCCTCTCTGTATTCATCCTGTTAGTCATTTCTTACAGAACAATAATATTCCATAACATTCATATACCACAATTTATCCAACCATTCTCCAATTGATGGGCATCCATTCATTTCCCAGTTTCTAGCCACTACAAACAGGGCTGCCACAAACATTTTGGCACATACAGGTCCCTTTCCCTTCTTTAGTATCTCCTTGGGGTATAAGCCCAGTAGAAACACTGCTGAATCAAAGGGTATGCACAGTTTGATAACTTTTTGGGCATAGTTCCAAATTGCTCTCCAGAATGGTTGGATTCGTTCACAACTCCACTAACAATGTATCAGTGTCCCAGTTTTCCTGCATCCCCTCCAACAATCATCATTGTTTTTTCCTGTCATCTTAGCCAATCTGACAGGTGTATAGTGGTATCTCAGAGTTGTCTTAATTTGCATTTCTCTGATCAATAGTGATTTGGAACACTCTTTCATATGAGTGGTAATAGCTTCAATTTCATCATCTGAAAATTGTCTGTTCATATCCTTTGACCATTTATCAATTGGAGAATGGCTTGATTTCTTATAAATTAGAGTCAATTCTCTATATATTTTGGAAATGAGGCCTTTATCAGAACCTTTAACTGTGAAGATGTTTTCCCAGTTTGTTGCTTCCCTTCTAATCTTGTTTACATTAGTTTTATTTGTACAAAGACTTTTTAATTTGATGTAATCAAAATTTTCTATTTTGTGATCAATAATGGTCTCTAGTTCATCTTTGGTCACAAATTTCTTCCTCCTCCACAAGTCTGAGAGATAAACTATCCTATGTTCCTCCAATTTATTTATAATCTCGTTCTTTATGTCTAAATCATGGACCCATTTTGATCTTATCTTGGTATACGGTGTTAAGTGTGGGTCCATGCCTAATTTCTGCCGTACTGATTTCTAGTTATCCCAGCAGTTTTTGTCAAATAATGAATTCTTATCCCAAAAGTTAGGATCTTTGGGTTTGTCAGACACTAGATTGCTATAGTTGACTATTCTATCTTGTGAATCTGACCTGTTCCACTGATCAACTATTCTATTTCTTAGCCAATACCAAATGGTTTTGGTGACTGCTGCTTTATTATATAGTTTTAGATCAGGTACAGCTAGTCCACCTTCATTTGATTTTTTTTTCCATTAATTCCCTTGAGATTCTCGACCTTTTATTATTCCATATGAATTTTGTTGTTATTTTTTCTAGATCATTAAAATATTTTCTTGGAAGTCTGATTGGTATAGCACTAAATAAATAGATTAGTTTAGGGAGTATTGTCATCTTTATTATATTCGCTGGGCCTATCCAAGAGCACTTAATATTTGTCCAATTATTTAAGTCTGATTTTATTTGTGTGGAAAGTTTTTTTGTAATTTTGCTCATATAATTCCTGACTTTCCTTTGGTAGATAGATTCCCAAATATCTTATGCTGTCGACAGTTATTTTGAATGGAATTGCTCTTTATATCTCTTGCTATTGGATTTTGTTGGTGATGTATAAAAATGCTGATGATTTATGGGGATTTATTTTGTATCCTGCAACTTTGTTAAAGTTATGAACTATTTCTAATAGCTTTTTAGTAGACTCTCTGGGGTTCTCTAAGTACACCATCATATCATCTGCAAAGAATGATAGTTTGGTTTCCTCACTGCCTACTCTAATTCCTTTAATCTCTTTCTAGACTCATTGCTGAGGCTAGTGTTTCTAATACAATATTGAATAATAATGGTGATAGTGGGTAGCCTTGCTTCACTCCAGATCTTACTGGGAATTGATTGATTGATTGACTGTCCCAGGTGAACTATATTTTTGTGTCCAGAAAGAATTAGAAGATATAATTGATGAATCACTGTCAAAAAATTTTGAAACAGAGAGGCACAGCAGAGTGACTGGCACATAGTAGGTACTTAATAAATGTTTAGTGATTGATTGATTGTCCCAGGTAAATTATATTTTTGAGTCCAGAAAGAATTGGAAAATATAATTGATGAAGCAGTGTCAAAAAATTTTGAAACAGAGAGGCAGAGTCAAGGTGGTGGAATAAAGGCAGGAACTTGCCTAATCTCCTCCCCAAACTGAACCTTTAAATAATGACTCTAAACAAATTTGGGAGCATCAGATCATCCCAAACGATAGAGTAGAACATTTTCTAGCTGAAGGCACCTTTAGAAGCTCAGCAGAAAAGGTTCTATGACACCAGGGTGGGAGTCCAGTGTGCAATCCCAGCAAAGGCCTAGCCCTGGCTCCAGCCCCAGCCTCAGCCTTGGTCACAGCCCTGTCTCTGGCTTCCCTAGTCCAGGCCCCAGCTTCAGCAAAACTGGACCTTTGAATTGGAGGTGGTGCTGGTGGTTTCTGGGCCTCTCCATCCCAGGACAGCAGGGAAGACATGGAAGGTCATCAGAGAGGATCTGTGGCAGTGGGGTCGGAATCAGGTGTGTAATCCCAGTCAGCACAGCCCCAATCCTAATCCTGGCCCCAGTGTCAGCAAAACAGGATTCTGTTGCTTTAGCATAGTAATCTTACAGTTACAACAGAGAGGAGACATTCCTTACAATTCTAGGGCAGAAAAGAGGGCTTGTGACCACTGAAAACACCTGCACAAAACCCTTGAAATTTTTGATAGTTCACTCTCCACCTTACAGAGCCATACTTTATTTCTTTTTTTGCTTTTTAGTTTCAAAATATATGCATAATTTAAAATATTCACCCTTGCAAAAACCCTGTGTTCCAATTTTTTTTTCTTTCTCCCTCTCCTCCACTCCTTCCCTTAGACAGCAAGTAATTGAATATATATATGTGTGTATATAACATGAGCAATTATTCTGTACATATTTTCACAATTACCATGCTGCATAAGAAAAATCAGATCAAAAAGGGAAAAATGAGAAAGAAAGCAAAAATCAAGCAACCAACAACAAAAAGGTGAAAAAGGTTTTCTCTATCACAAGTCTATTGGAATTGGCTTGGATCATCTCATTGTTGAAAAGAGCCACGTCCATCAGAATTGATCATCTCATAATCTTGTTGTTGCTGTGTACAAGGTTCTCTTGGTTTTTTACTTCATTTAGTATCAGTTCTTGTAAATCTCTCCAGGTTTTTCTGAAAACATCCTGCTAATCATTTCTTAAAGAACAATAATATTTCATAACATTCACCTATCATCACTTATTTAGCCATTCTCCAACTGATGAGCATCCGCTCAATTTCTAAATTCTAAAAGGGCTGCTACAAATATTTTTGCACAGATTCTTTTCCCTTTTTTATGATCTCTTTAGCATATAGACCCAGTAGAGACACTGCTGGATTAAAGGGTATGCACAATTTAATAGCCCTTTGGGTATAGTTCCATATTGCAGAGTCCTACTTCAATCAAAAGTCAAAAACCAAGTAATAGGTCAGGAAAGTGAGCAGACAACAAAAAAATGTTTCTGACCAAAGAAAGTTATTATGGTGACAAGGAAGAGCAAAACACACACTTAGAAGGTGATAACAAAGTCAAAGCTCCTATGCTTAACTCCTTCAAGAAAAATAAGAATTGGGCTAAGGCCATGGAAGATTTTGAAAATCAAGTAAGAGAAATAGAGAAAAAAATTAGGAAAAGAATTGAGAGCGGTGCAAAAGGAAATACAAAAATACAAAGGGAAATACATTTGCAAAAAGCAAATGAAAAGAATGCCTTAAAAAGCAAAAATGGCCAATTGGCAAAGAAGGTACAAAAGCTTCCTGAGGAAATTAGTTCCTTGAAAATTAGAATTAAGCAAATGGAAGCCAATGACTTTATGAGAATTCAAGATACAATAAAGCAAAAACATTAAAAAATGAAAAAAATAGAAAAAATGTGAAAAATCTCTTTAGAAAAATAACTGACCTGGAAAAATAGATCCAGAAAAGATAATTTTAAAGATTATTGGTCTACCTGAAAGTCATGATAAAAAAAGCCTGAATATCATCTTTCAAGAAATTATCAAGGATCTGTCCTGATATTTTAGAATAAGAGGGTAAAATAGAAATTGAAAGAATTCACTGATCACCTCCTGAAAGAGATTCCTAAGAAAACTCCCAGGAATATTATAACCAAATTCCAGAACTCTCAGAACAAGGAGAAAATATTGCAAGTATCCAGAAAGAAAAAAAATCGAGTATAGTGGAGCCACAGTCAAGAAAACACAGGATTTAGCATTAAAGGACTAGAGGAATATGATATTCCAGAGAGCAGTGGAGCTAGGATTACCTACCCAGCAAATCTGAGTATAATCCTTCACAGGAAAAGATGGATATTCAATGAAATAGAGGACTTTCAAACATTTGTGATGAAAAGAGCAGAGTTGACTGGGAAATTTGATTTTCAAATACAGGATGCAGGAGAAGCATAAGAGGTAAACGGGAAAGTGATATCATAAGGGACTTAATTAGGTTTATCTGCTTACATACCTCATGGGAAGATGATACTTTTAACTTATTATTACTTTCTCATTATTATGGCAGTTTGGAGAAATATATATAAACAGAGGGCAGAGGTGTGAATTGAATATGAAGAGATAATATTTTAAAAATTGATGAAATTAAGAGATGTGAGAGGAATGGACTGGGAGAAAGGGAAAGGGAGAAGTGGAATGGTTTTAATGATCTGCCATAAAAAAGAGGGAAGAAAAAGCTTTTACAGTGAAGAGGAAAAGGGGGAGGAGAGGGTGAGTGAGTGAACCTTACTCTCATCAGAATTGGCTCAAAGAGGAAATATCATACACACTCAATATGGATATCAGAAATCTCTTTCCCTGCAGGATAATAGGGGAGGAATGGGATATGAGAAGCAGGGAGGGTGATAGAATAGAGGGTATATGGGGGAAGGGAGTACTCAATCTCTTTTTTTTTTTTTCCTCTTTTTTTATTTTTTTTTAATTTTTTTTAATTTTTTTATTTAATAGCCTTTAATTTACAGGATATATACATGGGTAACTTTACAGCATTAACAATTGCCAAATCTCTTGTTCCAATTTTTCGCCTCTACCCCCTCCCCTAAATGGCAGGATGACCAGTAGATGTTAAATATATTAAAATATAACTTAGATACACAATAAGTATACATGACCAAAACATTATTTTGCTGTACAAAAAGAATCAGGGAGTACTCAATCTCAAAACACTTTTGAGGATATGCAGGATAAAAGGAGAGAAAGAACAGAATAAAATGGGGGGATTCAGTTAGCAATAGTAATTGTAAAAAGAATTTCAAAGCAATTTTCTCTGATAAGGCCTTATTTCTTAAACAGAGGGAATTGAGTCAAATTTATAAAAAATAAGAGCAATGCCTCAATTGATAAATGATCAAAAGATTTGATCTATGCCCAAAGAGCTATAAATTCATACATAATTTTTTTGACATAATGATAACACTATTAGGCCTGAATTAAGCCTTTTCCTTTCTTCCTCCTTTTTTAACGTTTCTTTTGGTATTAGGCCTGACTACTAAAAGAAACTTTAAAAAAGGGGGGAGGAAGGAAAATGTATCTCTGTGCACAAAAATGTTTGTAATAGCTCTCTTCTTAGGGTAAAGAACTGGAAATTGGAGGGATGCCCATCAACTGGGGAATGGTTGAATAAATTGTGGTGTGTGGTTGCTATGGAATATTGTTGTTCTTTTGGAAGTAATGAGCCAAATGCTCTTGGAAAAAAAATTCTGGAAAGTCTTCCATGAACTCAAACAAAGTGAAATGTACTGTATACAAAGTAATAGCAATGTTCTGGGATAACCAAATGTAAATTACTTTGCTATTCTCAGCAATACAATGATCCACAACTACTCTGAAAGACTTATGATGAAAAATCCTATCCACATCCAGAAAAGAAACTGTGTCTGAATACAGATTGAATCATACTCTTTCTGTCTCTGTCTCTGTGTCTATCTTTGTCTGTCTCTCTCTCAACTTTATTTTTCTTGAGGGTTTTTAAAAATTGGGGTGGGAGATTTATGTTTTTGTTTACAACATGACTTTTGTGGAAATATTTTTGCATAGCTTCACATTTAGTTTCTTAATGGGGGCTAGGAGTGTGCATAAGGGAGTATAATGTTCTTCTCTAAAATTGTAATGTTCTCTGGGATCAGGTTTCTTTAGGGGCTTCTGAGAGTAGCCTTAGTTTCAGTTCAGTATAATAATCACCTCAAATACAGCCAGGAGTCCAAATTCTTTATTTCCTTCAAAGTCTTGTCTCCTTTCCTGAGGCCCTGTTAGCTTTCTTAGAGGCCTATCTCTCTCCTTGGTTCCAAGAGCTCCTGCTGCTAGTCCTTTGCTTCTGCCAGCTTCAGCCTCTAGCTCCTTCCGAATCTCTCCAGCCAGCACAAGGATGCAAAATGGAATAAATCTGATTCTGCCTCTGAGAGTGGGTTTTGGTCTAGTGGGCTTCCTCTTTATATATGCTCTCTTAAAAGTGTGAATCTTGTGGAACTCTAATAACTACTAAGTACATTAGTGAACTAGAGAACTGTTAAGTACCATGCTAAATTACATAACTATTGTTTCTATCAATTCCAGTGACTTAGCCTTTTTAAGAATCATAACAAGGGAGTGATTCTGGAACTCAAAAGTTAAAAAAAATGTAAAATAATTGTTTTAAATTAACTGGGGGAAATATTAAATAAATACATAAGAAATTTTTAAAAAGAAAAAAAGAGAAAGAGAAAATAACAATATTGTAGAATTGAGGAACCTGATCTTGGCAGAGTGACAGGGAAGTCTATGAGAGGAGATTGTTATGAAATTGCTGCAATCAAAACAAATGGTAGAGATCTAGAATTCATTTTTTAAAATAATGACTATATATAACCTATATTTAATTGCTTGTTCTCTCAGGGATGGGGGATAGAAATAAAGTAGGGAAAGAGAGAATTTGGACCTCAAAACTTTTTTTTTAAATGTAAAAAGTGTTTTAATATGTAATTGGAGAAAAATAAAGAGAAAATGGGAGTGTTTAGGAATTGAAGAAGGGAAAAAGTTGTCTCAATTTTCAAAAAGGCAGAAGAGAATAGAATTAGGAAAATAGAGGAGTGTAAAATCAACATTCATTTCTTGAGAAAATTCTCAAATAGATAATGAAAAAAAAATAGTAGGTGAACATACTAAAAGGGAAATGATGATTGGAAAGAGTGATCATGACTTCAAGTGTAAGTCACATCAAATTCACTTAATTTTCTCTTGACCAAAATTACTAGATGAGGGAAAAGCTGCAGATGCAGTTATAGATTTTAGCAAAGCATTTGAAGCAAAGCATTTGTTATGGAAGAGTTGAACAGATATCCACCAGATAAAACAGTTAAATGGATACAGGATTGGACAGATATACTGAAAAAATACTTATCAGTGGTTCAATGCTTATAAGAGAGATAGTCTCCAATGATATTTACTAAAGGTAAATGCTTATAAGACCTGTTATTTAACATTTTTATAAAATACTTGGATAAAGGCATAAATACCATGTTCATCAAAATTTTAGGAGACACTAATCTGAGAAGAGTTGCTAGCATCCTGGATAGCAAAAACTGGACTCTAAAAAACATTAGATATTAGAACATTGAGATAAATCTAATAAAAAAATTCAATCCAGATGAATGCAAAGTCTTACTCTTGGATTTAAATAATAAACTTCATAAGCAAAAAAAAATGGAAAAGACACAATTGGACACTTATTTGTTTGAAAATTATCTAGAGCTTTTAGTTAATTGTAAACTCAATATTAGTCAGCAGTTTTGGCAACCAAAACATCTAATTCCATTTTGAATACTGACAGCTATACTTTCCAGGGATAAGAAAGTGATTGTCCCTTTGTATACTGTCCTAGTTATGTCAGTTCTGGAGTACTATAATTACCTCTGAGTGCCGCAGTTTGAAAAGTTCTTTAGCCATTTGCAGAATATCCAAAGGATAAACAGGAGTAAAAAGTCATAACTAAATGTAATATGAATCAGGATGTCTAGCCTGGCAAAGAGAAAATTCAATGGGTATAGGATAGCCATCTCCAAACATTTTGAGTCTCCATATGGAAGAGAGATTAGACTTGCCTCTTTGGCCCCAATGGGAAGAACCAGGAGCAAGAAATAGAAGTTACAGAGATAAAGTCACGCTTGCTGTCAGGAAAAACTCCCTAGAATTGATTAGACAAGATGACAGAGAAAGGGGAAGCAGTATAACCCAGCTTCCCCTCACACAGAGATGTATAAAATTCAATTTATTGAGCCCTGATTAGGAATTCCAAGGAAAAGTCAATAAGCATTTTTACAGCCCAAGTCTGGACGACTTAAGACAACCAGAGGTCCTCAGATCCTAGAAATGGGATATATTCAAGAGGGTGCAGTTTAGTCTCCCAGTTCAGGGACTATACTGGAGCCTGGACTTGGGTACAAGGGGAAGAAGAGGTCCTAGCATGAATGGGCTTGACACTTGCAAGAACAAGAACAGGTTCCAACTTAGAGCAAGGTTATTGAACCAGTGTCAACAGAGGAAGGGACTTCACCTATGTGTCGGGAAGAAAATGGTAGCAGGCTGTGCACTGAGCAAGGAAAAGGAATAGAAACAAGAAGTACCTGTGTGGTTCTGATCCCTGGAGCAGTCTCAGATCTAGCCCTTCACTCCAGTTTAAAAATCTTCAATGGAATTGTCAGAGCAGGGAGCTCAGAAAAAAGAGGAGCCTGAAATTCTGTTACTCTAATCCTACAGAATTTTCTGGCTAATAGACATTAGTTAGGGCTAGCAGCAATCTAATGGAAGTCTAACTAGGGAAAACTTCACAGGCCCTAATCCAGATCAGAAACTGCAAAACTCTTACAAGTAGGGCAGTGTTCAAATTTCATCCTAGATCAGCCTTGGGCACCCTGAAAGTTTGTCAGATCCCCAGAATAAGCTATCTCAGAGAACCTTGAAGTATTCTATACTCAAAGAAAATAATTTTACGACCTAAGAAAATATAAACAAACAAACACACAAGGCTCTGACATCCCTTCTGTAAGTGTACATAATCTCTAAGACAGTTCAAATTCAGCCACTAAGTCTATGTGGATAAATAAACAAAACAAGAAAGAGACACACACCCACATATGCACACAGAGAAAGACAAAAAGACAAAGAGAGACAGGGACAGAGAAGGAACAGGGAGAGGAACAGAGGGAGGAAGAAAGGGATGAAAAGAAGAAGGAAAGAAAGAAGGAAGAAAGAATTCCACCATAAAGTACTACTATAGTAACAAGGATTCCCAAAACACAAACCTAGAAAAGATTGACTCCAAAACATCTTCAAGCAAAGCCTCAAAGAATAATATAGCTGAGAGCAAGTTCAATTAGAATTCCCGGAAGAAAAAAGGCAAGAATTTTTACTTTATAAATTAAATGAGAGTCTTATAGGAAAGGATTAGAAAACAACTGAGAGCCACATCTTAAAACCTTGGAAAAAGAATTAATGACTTAGCATAATACATATAATTCAGTAACAGACTCCTTAAAATGGAACAAATAGAAGGTAATGAGTCTAAGAAACAATAATAAATACTAAAAAAAAAAGTAGTAGATTGAAAAATAGGGTGAAAATGTAAAAAAAAAAAAATTGACCTAGAGAACAGATCGAAGACTTTAGATTATATGAAAGACATGACAAAAGAAAAAAGAGCCTAAAAACATATCACCTTTTTTTTTTTAATTTAATAGCCTTTTATTTACAGGTTAAATGCATGGGTAACTTTATAGCGAAAAACATATCACCTTAAAACGACTGGGGTTGAAAGATCCCACCAATTGCTTCCTGAAATTTCAAAAAGAAAACTCCCAGAAAAACTGTAGCCAAAATAGAGAAGTTTTAGATCAAAGGAAAAAAATTGCAAATAGCCAAGAAGCCATAGTTAGAAATACATCCTATTTGGAAATTATCATTCTAAAAGAGTTAAGCATAGAAATCTTAGTTCAATAGATAAAAGATAATGAAATAGAGGACTTCTAGGAATTTCAGATGAAAAGACCAAAGATGAACATAAACTCTGAAATACAAACATGAGAATTAAGAGACATATAAAATAAATATGAATGAAGTTGTTATAGTCTAACAGGAGAAGTAGAAACAATTGACTCCCTCAGAATGCTAATTTCATCAGGGGTCATAATAAAACAGAAAGTTTGGGGAGCACTTTTATTAGATTTTAATGTCATTAAAAGAATAATAATATAACAATAACTAACATTTAAGTAGTGCTTTAAGATTCACAAAGTAGTATTTTTTTTTTAATCTCATTACAATCCTGGGATATAGATTCTGTTATAATCATTTTACAAATGAAAAAACTGAACCTTAAGTTAAGTGATTTACAGAATGACAGTAAGTATTTGGGTCAGGATTTGAAGTCAGGAAACCTGACTTCAAATCCAGAATTCTGTCCACCAAATATAGCTTCCTAGAAAAAAAAGGAAAGGGATGGAAAAAGAATTCACCAGTAGACAAAAAAGGAGGAAGACAATCTTACATATTTAGGACACAGAAAAAGACTATGAACAAGGAGGAAGGAATGGGGGAGTGAGAGATTTGAACCTCACTTTTATTTGTAGTAATCAAAGAAGAAAAAAATACACACATGTAGAGTTAGATCTAGAAATGCATTTCACTTAGAGAAATAAAAAGCAAAGGGAAAAGAGATAAGGAATAAAGCAAACTCTCATCACCTGCCCACCCAGGGTTTAACTTTGTGATGTTAACTGGTTTGTTTATAATTAGTATATTGCTTAGTATAATTATGCTAATTGGCAATGATCAAGTTAAAGGGTGAGATATGAGAGATGTTGTGCATATAGAAGTGTTGAGATTTGCAACATGATTAAGCATGTGAAATTGATCAGTAGCGAGGCAGTTAGTATAATGCCAGGTTTATACATTCAGGAGACTGAAAGAATAGCAATGCTGTTGATAGGAATGGAGAAGTTGAAAGGGGGATGCATTTTTAGGGAAATATAATGAATTCTGTTTTGGATTTGTTGAGATTTAGATGTACCGAAGGTATCCAATTTGATTATGCTCAATAGACAATTGATGTTGTAGGACAGAAGCTCAAAGAAGAGAGAGCTTAGGGCTGATACTAAGATTTGGGAATCTATATTGAGATCATTATTATTATTATTTTTTGGTTTTTATTTAATAGCCTTTTATTTACAGGATATATGCATGGGTAACTTTACAGCGTTAACAATTGCCAAACCTCTTGTTCCAATTTTTCACCTCTTACCCCCCCACCCCCTCCCCTAGATGGCAGGATGACCAGTAGATATTAAATATATTAAAATATAAATTAGATACACAATAAGCATACATGACCAAAACGTTATTTTGCTGTACAAAAAGAATCAGACTCTGAAATATTGTACAATTAGCTTGTTAAGGAAATCAAAAATGCAGGTGGGCATAAATATAGGGATTGGGAATTCAATGTAATGGTTTTTAGTCATCTCCCAGAGTTCTTTTTCTGGGCATAGCTGGTTCAGTTCATTACTGCTCCATTGGAAATGATTTGGTTGATCTCCTTGCTGAGGATGGCCTGGTCCATCACAACTGGTCATCATATAGTATTGTTGTTGAAGTATATAATGATCTCCTGGTCCTGCTCATTTCACTCAGCATCAGTTCATGTAAGTCTCTCCAGGCCTTTCTGAAATCATCCTGTTGGTCATTTCTTACAGAACAATAATATTCCATAATATTCATATACCACATTATTCAGCCATTCTCCAACTGATGGACATCCATTCAGTTTCCAGTTTTTAGCCACTACAAAAAGGGCTGCCACAAACATTCGTGCACATACAGGTCCCTTTCCCTTCTTTATAATCTCTTTGGGATATAATCCCAGTAGTAACACTGCTGGATCAAAGGGTATGCACAGTTTGATAACTTTTTGAGCATAGTTCCAAACTACTCTCCAAAATGGTTGGATTTGTTCACAATTCCACCAACAATGCATCAATGTCCCAGTTTTCCCGCATCCCCTCCAAACATCATTAATTTTTCCTGTCATCTTATTGAGATCATTATTAAACCTTTGGGAATTGATTAGGTCACCAAGAGAGAGGCTGAGGACAGTAATACAGTTAGGGAATATGCCTTGGATGATGGGCCAGCAAAAGAAACAGAATCAGTAATGAGACACATAATAGGAAAATGAGGGCAGGGATATTTCATGAAAGACCAGAGATTAAAGAGTATTCATAAAAAAGAGGATGATTAGTATGTTCAAATACTACAGAAATGCTAAGAAAGATGAAACATGAGCAAAGGAAATGAGATTTGGCAGTTAAAAGGTTATTGGCAACTTTGTCAAGAGTCACTTCATTTGAGTAAAATTGAAAGCCAGATTGCAATCTTGCCTTCCTTCTTCCTAAGAAAGTTAAGAATACATGGTAGTCTATTTATTCTATCACTTCCCTTCATAAATACCATTCCAATGAAAATTTAACAACAGAGTTGTGGCAAAATGAAGATAGAATTATGTCAGTACATAATAAACTGAAATAATTAATCATTCTCCCCAGTGACATTCCTCAAAATAGGATGAAAGAGAAAATACAAGTTTACATGGAGAGAAAGTATTTATTAAGGTTCTTAGTAATTTTATCTAAATGCTAATTTACATGCTTAGGCCAAGAAGTCCTTTAACGATTAGCAGCATGGATTTCATTAATTTTTCCAATAAGAATTTTAGCATGTTATACTTTGACTCTACTCTCTCAAGGACAGTTTTTCTATATCTGCCCAGAAGGTTTTGGGATAACTCAAGAGGATTATAGGGTGTCTCTCTCTGCCATTTTATTTAATTTTCACTAGCTGTGTTTCCACCACTTATCAGGGAATAGTGACTAGCATCATTGATCAAAACCACTTAATATCAAGAACCTTTGCTCAGTTCCTAAAAAGCATTAGTCTTATCAAATCCATGTCCAGATGTGACCCGAGTGCTGGATGAATTTTTCTCATTGGCAGGAGTCCTACAAGTCACTTATGAAAGTCATTCCTTGCTCCCCAGAGCACTAATATTGGCCTAGATACCAACTTCAGTATTCCTGTGGCTTGCTCTCCCAAGGGTGATGATTCTATGTTCTTAACTGGATTCACAGACTATCTCTCCAAGAGATTTCCTTTACACATTTTCATAATTCTCCTTAAAATAACTCCTTTGGATCCTGATGCCATCTTCTCTCTAGTATCTTTCTAGTATCACGGATGCCATCTGAGCCACTCTGGATATGCATCCTACAGGAAAATATCTGTTCATGAATTAAGGTTTTTAGTATATACCTTGTAATGTGTTAATTTGCTACTATTCATATGCTTTATAACTGCTCTCTAGTAGTTTTGGGTTTACATACATAGCCTCTACAATTGGATTTTTGAAGATAGAGATGGTGTGGGCAGTACATAATAGGTTTGCATTATGACTTGTTGAAAAAGTGAGCAAAATGAAAATATTCACCCAGCTCTCCTCCCTACCATACTTGGATAATCATGTCACTAATCTGTCTGGGGAAGTCCTTTAAATGTTTGTACAATATTTATGGCATGCATATGATTTGGAGGATCAAAGAATTTGAAAGCTAGAAAATACTTTATAGGTCACCCAGTACTTTATCTTACAGATAACAAGGCTGAGTCTTAAAGTGGGTAAGATGGCTTGCAGGTAAAGCCTAAGGGAAGTCAGTGTCACAACTGGTAATTATAACCCAGATTTCTGGATTCCTCCCAATTTAGTACTTTTGCCACTGATGACTCACCATGCACTTGATGGTTTATTTGTATGTTTTCTGGAGTATACAGACTTCTTCAGAAATGTAACTAAGGCCAAGAGAAGATGGAGTTAGGGTTGGAACAAGCTCTCTACTTTACCAGAGTAGGAGGAAGACCTGCTGGTTTAATTATTAGAAATATTTAATTGCTACCAACCAAAGATCCAAGTGAAATGAGTATTTTAATTTGTTTCTGAGATTGTAGGCCCTGATTTCCTCACAGTCCTTTTCTTGGCTTCAGCAAGAAACAATTTAACTATTAGGACAGATTTAGAGGAGTTTTCTGCCTTTTTCATTGGTCTGATCTATTTTATCATTGTGCTCTGTTTTTGAAAAAGAAAGAGAAGTGGAGCTCCATAAGAACAACATATTATACTATTGAAATAATAACAATAAAAAATTATCCTTCCCCAAATTTCTACATTTCATTAACAAGAACTTTGAATAAATAAGATGGGCAATTGTCCAAATGGTTGTTGCAAACATCCAAGAAAATAAAACATCTTCAGATGAATTAGTCATTTGGACACCATGGTTTTCATGCCTTTGTTATTGGCAAAATTATTATAGGATAATTAGAAACTGGAAGGATTTGAATTCTGTTCTTGTTAAAATTTTGCTCTAGTTTTTGTGAGGCTGTTTGGTAGCATGTCATGCTTAAAAAATCTGACATCAAACTCTATATTTCAAAATTCATTTAAAATAAAACTTTGTTATTCTGAGTTAAGATATTCACTGTGTTGCTTTTGGAAACTTTTTAAAAATTCACTTGCATGGAAGAAATGATAAGGGAAAGAACACTGCCCTGGAGGGCAGGAAACCTGATTTTTCTTCTCAGCACTATTACCGAGTAGCCATGTAACCTTGGAAAAAAATCATTGAAATTCTTTATCTGTTCAATAAGGATATGGAATTTGATAAACTAAAGTATTTTCCAATTTTGAAATTGGGTGGTTCTGAAATGCTAGCATATTAGCATACATTTCAGAGAATTACATTAAAGCTTAAAGTGGGTCAAATATTTCCTGGAATCTGTTGGTTTGTTTTTTAAAACTTACTCAGTGTTTAATTCATAAATGAATCCAATGTGAGGAGGTTAGATTCCTTTTCTTGGAGAAATAATACAAAGTGCTCAAATAATGTAATAATGAATGCAAATAATGCATAATCTCAAAAAGTCCCTCCTTTATTATTTTACAATGATCCGCCCTTCTCTGATTCACATCAAAACTTTCAGTTGATTATTTAACTGCTACCGTACTCCAACAACAAAGAAATGCTAAATTGCCTGGGGAAATGCCAAATAAAATGAAGTTTATTATTATGTTAGCATTATTATTAGCTTCTTAAAACTATTGCACAGAACACACTTGTGTATTCATATATTTGGCATGAAGATACTTTATGAGAAATGGTTTATGACCCAATTGGATAATAAGTCTTAAAATTAACAGGAATGATAGATATGTCCAAATGTGTTAAACCCTGAAAGACATTTTGGTATCTTTTAATCTCAACTAGACTCAAGGAATGCTTGATTCAGCTGCATAATAACGTTTGAAAAAAAGCCCAACATGAAATACAGATTTAAATTCCATTGGCTTCAGTAGGACCTTTAACCTATATGGAGCATAAAATTGGATTTGAAAAGTAGAACATATGGCTTAATAATCACCTGGGTATTACAGTTTCTGAAAAAAAAAATCACCTGGAATTTCATGCAATTGGCCCAGTACTTGATAAAATAGCAATGCTGTTTTGAAGTCAGTTATATCCATGATCTTATGGAATTGTTTAATTGTAGTATTGGATGTCATTAGATAGACAAAAAATAAGTAGTATGTGACTGGTTCTTTTACCACGGCAAGATTTGTCAAGGCAAAAACCTCATCATAAAAAATCCTTATAACTTGTTTATCACACACCCTTGCTCACCCCTTTCAACCCCCACCACCCATCCATACTCCCACCCATCCACCCACAACTATAAAAACACAAAAGGTACAAATGCCTACAGGAAAACCCAAAGATCCATTTTAAAAGGAAAGTTATACATTTAACACCCTCTGGCATTTAATATTCTGCCAGGTTGCAGACCCTGACTCTTTAATGGTGATCCTTCTAACCGCAGCTATCTCTGACCTAAGAACCAGCAAGGGGGTACTCCTTTTGGAAGCTCTCTCTGTGTTCTGTTATGGAAAATAGAAATAATAGATGACTCACTTCATCAATTTTGATGACCATAAAATAATTCTTGCTTCTTTTACTTTGGGACTCCAGTAGACCCTCAAGACAAATATTAGTGAAGAGGGAACTCTCCAGATAACTTCAGCAGTTTATCAGTGAAACTATAGGATAGAAGCTTGCTGGTATTTTGGATTTTATGTGATACAGGTTCTATAACTTCAATTGCAGTATCAGGACCTCATCTTGATTCTTTGATGATTTACATGATATATGATATCTACTTCTTGATTAGAGAAGTAATGGACTTGGGCCATATAATTAGATAGATAGATAGATTTGGAATATGGAACTAAGATGGGAATTTGTTTTGCTTGACAATACATTTTTATCACAAAAAGCTTCACTTTTCTTTTTCCTTATATGAAAGTACGAGGAAAAATCAGTTTTTATATGTGAAAAAAATTAAGATTTTAAAATGTAATGCCTCAATAACCTCTGATTCCAAATATCATAAGAGAGAGAGACTGGTTCCAAAAATTCCCTCAAGGATGTAGGTTTCACTGATCTGTGACAAATTCATCATACCTTTTGGTATTCTCTGTACCTAAGACATCCGGCAGTTCAGCAGTCTATGCTTAATCTTTTCCTAAGGTAAGAAAACATAAGCTACTTTAATATTGCCACCTGGATGCCTTAAGCCACTCTGAAACATAAGATTCCCAAAGCTGCATTATTCCATCATGAGAAGATGGAGTTTGCTAGAACTATTTTTAATTTAACTGGTTAATAAGGACCAATAATTACATTTTCAGTATGTTTGCATCAGAAATCAATGGGTGCAAGTCACGGTTTGATAACTGGTTTGTTAATTGTCTAGATTTAAGAAAGTGAAGGTAAACTTACAAGTATATGCATACATTTGATTTCAGGAGATTTATTAAATATTTATCAGCACACTTCTATATTGCATTATGAACATTGCTTAAACTTAGCAGATATGCAGTAAAAGTCTCAAAAAATGAAGTCATCACCATACTGAAGGCTTGGTAACTATAGCATAACAATAACAAAAATAGCAACTTACATTGATAATATACTTTAAAATTTGCAAAGTGACTTACATCTATTTTCTCATTTGAGCCTCATAAGATACCTGCTTCCACCTGACTCCACTTACTTTACAACAGCAGTATGATTGGCCAACCTCAAACACTGGTAGTAAACTCCAATATATTTCTGATTTTAATTGAAATAGTCCCTATGTATATTCCTTTATACTGTGAGGAAAGTAAAGTCATCTATTATTTCTATATTTAATGACAACAGAGAGAGACTTTAAAAAAGGCACTACTTTGCTATTTGTGAGATCATATTAATTCTGTGGTTAAACTATTTTTTTTTTTTTTAGCAGAGCCCTTAGCAAAGACTGAATGAGCAAAAAATATGCATAGACAAAGCACAACATAGAACTAGTATTAGTGCTAAAAGTGATCTTAAAGGTCATAAAATTTAATCCTCTTATTGAATAAATGAGGAAACTGAAGACTTAGAGAAATTAAATGACTTGCCCAGGGTTGTAAAGGTAGTATTTTAAATTCAGGTTTTTTTCTTTTTCTTTTTCTTTTCTTTTTTTTGCTGAGGCAATCGGGGTTAAGTGACTTGTCCAGGGTCACATAGCTAGGAAGTATTAAGTGTCTGAGACCAAATTTGAACTCAGGTCCTCCTGACTTCAAGGCAGGTGCTCTATCCACTGTATCACCTACCTGCCCTTTTTTCTTTTTTTTTTAAAAAGCTTTTTATTTTCAAAAAGTAAGCAGAGATAATTTTCAGCATCGACTTTTGCACAATCTTATGTTCCAAATTTTTTTCTCCCTCTCTTTCTCCTCCCTCCTCCCCTAGACTGCAAGTAATTCAATATATGTTAAACATGTACAATTTATCTATACAATTATCATGTTGCACAAGAAAAATCAGATCAAAAAGGAAAAAAATGAGAAAGAAAACAAACTGCAAGCAAACAACAAGTAAAAATACTATGTTGTGATCCACACTTAGTCCCCACAATTCTCTCCCTGAGTGTAGATGACTCTATCAAAAGACCATTGGAACTAGCCTGTTGAACAGAGCCACATCCATTAGAATTGATCATAGTATAATCTTGCTGTTAAATTCAGTTCTTTCTGACCAGCATTCTATTTAGGATTCTATCTAAATGTCTCTTAACTTCTACTTTGTTTTCTAAGTTCTTATCATTTGAAAAAATGGTTTCATTAAATAATGAGTAGGACTAATTCCTGTTCTTGAACCTGAGGCATGATCAAACAAGCAGTTGGGTTGAATGGTGGGTAGAAGGAATTAAGGGCTGGAATTAGGAAAACCTAAGTTTAAATTTCCCAATTCAGACATTTACTAGTTTATGATCCTGGGCAAATGATTTAATGTCTCTCTGTCTCAGTTTTCTCATGTGTAAAATGTAAGTAACAGTATAATTGTTAAGTCAAAATGAGATAATATTTGCAAAGCATCTTGTAAACTTTAAACTTTAAGCTGAAGACCAGGTATATTATTAATAAGAGGGTAATTCTTGTCCAATCTCTTCTATCCTAAAGTATTCTAGGTGGTTTACATCATTGTTTGAGCCTCCAAGAGTCATGAATCAGGATGTGATTACATATAGATGTGGATCCACCAATTCTTGAAACTCAACTGTGGTTATATTTCCATCATCATCACCATCACTATAGCTGCCACCACCATCATCATCACCATCATCATCATCATCAATAATTGCTAACATTTAGTGCTCTAAAGTTTGCAAGACATTTTACATTCGTTAGCTCTTGTTAAATATTACAGTTACAAATCCTGATATAATCCCTCTTGTCATTAATTATACTCATTTATATTTTGTATCCATTGAAACTCTTAAGCACTTTCTTATACAGGAATTGCTAATGATCAGAACTATGCCAGTCATATGTTTATACCTTCTATGACTTTATCACTAAATCCTGGTATGATTTTCATAGCACTCATGTTCCACAATCACTCCTATCAATTCCGTTGGCTTCACTTACATACTTCCCACATACCCAACATGGACTCAGCTCTAAAAATATATTATTGTGGATCCCTTCATTCGTCTCCAAACTTTCAACAGGATCAACTAATTCTAGAAACGTGCCTTATTTCAATCTCCTGGTCCTGGTTGATAGCTATTAATTTCAAATTATTTTTCATAGACTCACTCTGCCAGAAACAATAGCATCTCACAATCTGTGCTTTGCAAATAATTGATATAGAATTGTGGTTGTTGATACAGTGGATTAAAATACAACTAAGAGCATTTAAGTTCTTTTGAAGTATTAATTGAGAAGGAATGGGATGGGGTGGGGGAAAATTAACTCAATTCATATTTTTGTATTGAGTTTTATCTTTCTTAGTCCCAAAGGGCCAGTGAGTAGAAGCTATAGGGAAGGAAATTGTAGTTCAAAGTAAGAACTTGCTAACAATTAGACTTCTTCCAAAGTGGAAAGTGATGACATCATTGAATTCTTTGTTCCACAAAAGCTTTAAGCAGGAGCTGGCTTACCACTTATTTTGAATTTTTATAAAGTGCAGAGGTGTCAAACTTGAGGTCTTTGCTAGCTACAAAACACCCAAATTGGCCCCAGTCTGAATAAGATGTAATTGGGTAATTAACAAAATAAATATAAATACAACACTACACAGATAATGTTAACTTGTGGTGTTTTAAGATCATATGTAAGTCTGAGGGTTTATGACACCATGATAATGATACCATAAGATAGAGTATATTAATGATTTTGGGCAGGGGACAGACTACATGCCCTTTGAAAACCTTTCCAAGTAGAGAGACTATGAAATGATGAGTCAAAAGTCTCCCTTTAGAATGAACAAAAAAAAAATCAATAGAACAAAAATCAATATTGAATCTGGAACAGTTTCTCTATCAGGTCTCATAGAAAAATGAGTAAGTTGTGTTAAATAGCTAATGTTCTCTTTTATAAGCGTTTTGCTTTCAGAATCAATTTCAAGAGACTAACCATATGCTTTAGCCGTAGTTTTCATGCAAGTTATTCCCAGATATTCTGCAATGTGATGACAAACTTCAGTAATAACAATGGGATTTCCCCATAAAAGACAGTCTTTACGGCCAGATAATTTATGATGATGTTTTGTGAATGGTTTGCATTTTTATACAGCTTGCCTCCCACACATTCATATCTGTCCTAAGCAATACAATCAGATCAAGATATAAAACAATCTATAATCATAGCTATAAAATTATGCAGTTTTTCAGTGGTCCAGAGAGGGCTTCTAATATCAAAGTTTCAAAGACAATAAGCATTTATTAAACACCTATTACATGATAAGCACTATCCTAAGTGCTAGGGATACAAACCAATGGTTCAGAGAGACTTTTTAATATCACAGTTTCTAGAAGAGTTAGAATATTCTATGAACTGAATGGCAGATGGCTCAGAGCACCAGTGTTAAATATTGATCTTCCAGACCTGTAAATATTTAGACACACTGAGCAGAAGAGATATTGTAGTATTTTTAGGACCCTCTGTTTTATCTGCTTTATATTGTAATTTCAGATACTGGTTGATCAGCATCAAATTCTTTAATGTTACTCCAATAGTTTTCCAGTTTGACAGCTATATTCACATTTATTAGAAATATTTAAGAGTTGGTTTATACTGCCTGTGGTAGATCAGATTTATAAGGTGCTCCCCTTCTCAGTGGGAGAAATAGAAGGTCATTTTCTATAAACAGATTAGAGAAGAATAGACTTTTGAATAATTGTATTTTATTATTGCCAAAAAAATACTTTGAGCACTTTGAGCAAACATAATCCTAAAAATTACTTAATCATGCAACCACAGTTATTAAATAGGAATAAAACAGTTTAAGTACACCATTAGTATTATACTATTTCTCCCTCTTGTTTTCAGATTTGAAGTAACCAAAATTGATTGTGGCAAGTGATCTCCTGGACAAGGAGACAATAGGTGTCTAAATGGTCTAGTATTTTTTTTTTTTACCAAATATGACTATTTCTTTAGAGAGGATTTATCTATAATCTCATGCAATCTTAATTTACAGAAAGAGACAACTTTTAAGGAAACAATTTGCTTTTCATTTCATCCGGGAACAATGACATAACATATCTGATCATGATTTTTGGTTTGGTTCCAGAACTGGAGAGTGAGGGGAAAGAGAAAGGGCTATATGAAAGAGGTTCTCAGAGAACAAAGTGGAAAGGGAAGGATGCTCCAGGTTTTTTTTTGAAATAGTGATCCAGGAGAGGAAATAACCAATCAAGAGAGTGGGTCACCAAGGCAAAAGAGGAAATGCAAGTAATTGACAAAGTTCCATAAATTTTAAAGAATTTCTCTAGATAAGTAACCACAAAATTAATCATAAAATTTTTAAAGCACTTTAGAAATATTAAATTATTTTCTCCTTACAACATTTTTTTAATGGGCCCAATATTTTCCAATTAATACAATTGGGTTAAGTGATTTGTCTGGAGTCGCATTGTTGATAAATGTCTAAGGCTATAATGGAACTCAGGTCTTCCTGACTCCCAGTTCAACATCCTGTCCTCTGCATCATGTAGTTGCCTTTAAATCTGAACATAATCTGAACATAAAACTCTTTAAATTGCCATTACATTATTTTTATAAGCTTTTATAGATCGCATTAGAATAAGATGGTAAGTAAGAATTTAAGGTAAAAGGGCTAGGAAAATGATATGCAAAATAAATCATTCTATTCACATTGAAATGACAATTTCCCCCTTGAAGATATTAATCAAAGGAAGTATTAAATATTTCGAAAAAACATTCTTGAGATAACAATTACATGAAATTGTTTAAAAGTTTGGGGATTTTTACTCTGAAGAGGAAGTGAATATTTGCCTTTTATTTATTAACACATTTTGTTTTGACATAACAAATCCAAATGTATTACAAACATCTCCAAAAATTAAACATGCAGAATTATATTTTTTAACTTGATCAACATATGGGGCTTGTATCAGTTGATTATATTTATTTGTTGTAGAGTCTTCTTTTTCTTTCTTTTATTTTTCAATAGCAGATGAAATGTGGAAGGGAGAGAAAATTTTTTTGTCTTGAAATTCAATGTTTTCTTCAATCATAATTGTAATGAAAGTGGGGTCATATATACTTCTTAAGGACAGGAAGTGTCTTTTGCCATTCTTCATATCTCTTGCATTTAGGACAATGCCTGCTATATAGTGTTTAATAAATATTTATTGACTGACTAAAATATAAGATTGGTAAAAATATATCAGAGAAGATTAGGCACTAAGCCAGTAGGAGTGATCCAATCAGCAGATCTCTATCTCTGGCTGTTGTCTCTCTGTCTGGGTCACACAGCTAACTGATATTGTGTCTGAGGCCGGATTTGGACTCAGGTTCTCTTTACTCCAGGGGCCAATGCTGTATCCATTGTGGACCCTTAAGTAAACTTAAAAACAACAACAACAACAACATACTACAATTCTAGAATGAAAATCTCATGTATCAAAATTCTGCATGTGACATGTTAAAATACAAATTCACAAATAATGCTTTACAATGCTTTAATGTACAATGGACTTTTATTTATTTTTTAAAATCTCATTTTCTCCTTACAGTAACTCTGGAACCTAGGTAGAATTAGGGTTTTCTTATGTCTTTTTAATAAATGGGAAAATTGGGTCATGAATTAAATGAATGAGAGATAAAGACAAGATGGTGGAGTAGAAGCAGTCACTTCATTTAACTCTCTTAACATTCCCCTACAAATAGCTTTAAAATAATGCTTCACAGTGGTCTATTGTACCAGACCTAAAACAGCAGTCATCAAAGCCATTTCATACTGATTAAAAAATAGAGAAATTGATCAGTGGAATAGGTTAGGTCCACAAGACACAATAGTCAATGACTATAGTAATCTAGTGTTAGACAAACCCAAAGATCTCAGCTTCTGGGATAAGAACTCACTATTTGACAAAAATTTCTGGGAAAATTGGAAATTAATATGGCAGAAAGTAGGCATAGACCTACACCTAGCACCACATACCAAGATAAGATCAAAATGAGTTCATGATTTCGACATAAAGAGTAATACTTTAAGCAAATTAGAAGAACAAAGGATAGCCTATCTCTGAGAGCTGTAGAGAGGGAAGGAATTTGTGGCCAAAGAAGAACTAGAGTATATTATGGAATGCAAAATGAATAATTTTGATTATGTTAAACTAAAAAGTTTTTGTAAAACAAAATAAATGCAGAGAAGATTAGAATAAAATAAGATAAGGAATCCATAAACTTGGAAAAAAAATTATATCCAAGGATTCTGATAAAGTCCTCATTTCTAAAATATATAGAGAATTGACTCCAATTTATAAGAATGCAAGTCATTTTCCAATTGATAAGTGGTCAAAGGATATGAACAGACAATTTTCAGATAAAGAAATTAAAACCATTTCTAGTCATATAAAAAATGCTCTAACTCACTGTTGATTAAAGAAATGCAAATTAAGACAATTCTAAAGTGCCACTACATACCTCTCAGATTGGTTAAGATGACAGAAAAGATAATGATAAATGTTAGAGGGGATGTAACTAATACATTGTTAGTGGAGTTGTGAACTGATTCAACCATTCTGGAGAGCATTTTAGAACTATGTCCATCTCCAGTCATGGCTCTGGAGGGGAAAGGGAGGCAGACCTGACTTTGCACAGCCCTCCCTCATTTACATTCGATTCATTTGCATGTCATAGCATTACCTCCCTGATGTCATGGTCCTCCTTTGAGAAAAAAGGATAAGCAACAATATCCAGGTTCATAATGCTGGCACTATTCTTCTGTCTGGAATTGTCTTCTCACTCTCCCTTATCCTACAAATACATTCAGTTGCCACATCTTCTTTTTTTAATGTCCAGAATATATCTCACATCTATCCCCTCCTCTCTACCTTTATAGCTATCACTTCAAGTTCATGAGTTCATCATCATTACCTCCAGACTGGCCTATGGCAATAGCTTCCTAATTGATCTCCTTGGTTCAAATTTCTCCCCTTTCCAATCCACTCTACACAGCTTTCCAAATGACTTTCCTAAACTCTAGGTTTGACTATATCACTCTCTTATTCAAAACACTGGTTTAGAGGTCAAACTGTAGTCAGGTGGTCCTATTAATTATCTGTAAAATGAAAGGGTCCAATTAGATGATTTTTAATTATCTTCCAGCAGTTAGACTCTATGATATAAAAAATTGAAATAAAAGGCACTGGTGGCTTTTTCTTAGTTATGCTAAAAAGTATATTATTATTTATTTTCTCATTTATATGTCACAAAACCCTGTGGTGTCAGTAATGTAAATACTATCACTCCCAGTTTGTAGATAAAAGATAGGTAGGTAAGGAGACAGAGCGATAGGTGGATAGATAAATAGATAACCAGATAGATTATAGATAAATACATGCTATTTTTCTTAATTTATTATATATAACTTCTCAAAAAACCTTTTATTGTTGTGATACGAGAGTCACCTGGCAGTGGCTGCTGGAGGTCTAACTCAGACCTGTAGAATGGATCTCTTTATGTGAGAGGAGGAGGATGATGATGAGGATAATGATGATGATTGATGATGATGATTGGTGATTGGTGATGGTGATGGTGATTGGTGATTGGTGATTGATTGGTGATTGGTGATTGGTGGTGGTGGTGGAAGGAGACTGAGAGGCAGTTGCATTCTCTGACCTTTCTCCTCTTCCCTCTTGCCTCCAATTTATTTCATTCCCAGTTCACAAGGAACATCTGCGAAGGCTGCTTTGTAACTCCTTCAAGTTTATGATTCACAGTCGTGGAGGCTCTCGGAGAATTGACCTGTCCCTTCACCTAGGCTTGGTCCTTAACATTTCATCTTTTCTTATCTTCCTTTCTTGTATTTTTATATAAATGAGTAATATCTATGTGGGAACTACCTTCAGAAGATCTCAAGTAATCTATAACTTTATAGATAGGTCCTAGGGAGACCTGAGATTCAACTAAGTGGTCCAGAGTAACAGGGATTTAAGTATTAGAGGTAGATTTAGAATTCAAATTTTCCCAATACACTAATCACCATGCCGTGATAATTCCATCGTTTATGTATGTAATCTATAAGTTTTATTTTCCAAGTTTCCAAGAAGGGAAAAAAAAGTTAGTTATGTAAAACAAGAAAGAAATATACTTTCACCTACCTTTTTTCCAAGGCCTATCAATTTATTTTAATCAAAAAGCAATTAGTATTTCCAATAGAACTATAAACAAAACAATTATTTTAAAATATGTTCATTATCTCTCCTTTAATGCTAACTTCTTGGGCTTAAACTTTTAAAAAAAAGTCTACAGCTTATTTGACATAAACAGTTTTTATGTTTTATTAGTGTCCTTATGATTTCCAGAAATAAAATAGGCCCCTAACAAGTTGGGTGGTACTCTGTGGGAAGACATGGACAAAAGTTGAACAGGATTAACAAGCCTGTATTAGTATTGATATGGGTCCTAGGAAGAAAGACTTTTATCAATGAGACCACAAGTCTATAGATTAATTGAAGTATATTATAGTAAACAAAAGTAAAAATTCTATGTTTCTAATTTGTGCCATCATAGAATATATGAATTTATGTGAGACATCAATTATGAAATGTGAACTGAAACTTAAATTAAAATATAGATATATATTCCTATAAAATTATTTATTGAATGTGTTGGAGTTCAGGTTCATTTTTTCTCATAAAATTGTGATTATCATCATTAACATTCAATTAACTATTTTCTAAATAATGTGCACTCAATTTAGATCTCTCCTTCAGCTGCCTCTTACTACTTATATGACCTTGAGCAGGTCACAACTTCAAAGGAGCTTAATTTTCTCATCTAGAAAATGGGAATCATACAGTTTTGCTGTTTAAGTAGAATGTCAGTCATGTTTAAGAGCACTGATGGCATCTGTATGCAGTTTTTCACCAACACATTCATTTGGCTTCAATTTAAAAGGCTCATGGGATTAGACTATTTTTGTGTTTTAACTTTTTATGTTTTTTTTTTCATGTTTTAACTTTTCTGGGTCTTTTTTTAATCTATAAAACTCATTAGTGCTATTAGGAGGGACATGGGCACCAAAGAATGAGACAGTAAAATAATGATGCATACCTAAGGATCAATTTAAACAAATTAGAATATTCTATATAGGTTATGAAATGAAACCTATGAAGGTTATGAAATAACCTATGAAGGTTATGAAATAAGAAATGGAGGATAAAGAGGTTCTCCCACTCATAATATCACTGCCAGAGAATTAGATTAAATTAAGAGTAGAAAATAACAAATAGGTTCTTCTATTTCCCTTCCAGGATAATTGTAAGATTCATCTAATCCTGTTTTTCAAGTTGAATGATCAAATATGCTAACTGCAGAGCTTTCATGGATTTGTCAAAGTGGTTCTCAAATTTTCCTCCTACATCCATTTGGGAAATGGCAAGGTTATTTTGCTCAACTTGTCCTTCTAGGCACACAAGTACACTAGACTAGGCAGTGACACTGAAGTAGATTCTTCTTGGAGGGTAAATATATTGAGAGAGGGGCAGGGAGGGGAAGGTGAGGAGAAATTCTTAGGCTTCCACAATTCCAAATACATTTACCCAGATTACTTTATTATATCTACATCTATGTCTCTCTCTCTCTCTCTCTCTCTCTCTCTCTCTCTCTCTCTCTCTCTCTCTATATATATATATATATATATATATATATACCTATATCTATATCATCTATATCTACATTTATAGCTATATCTTCTGCTTCTGAAACTCTTCTTTTATTTTTCCTCATTTGTAAAAGGAGAAGGCAGACTACTTGAGAGTTCATTCACTAAATAAGATGTCACTATATAAACAACATTGCTATAATGCTTAATCAATTAGCAAAAAATTAAACAAAACAAGCTTTTATCAAGCACTTTCTATGTGCTAGACATTGAAAAAGGACAAAATTGAGAGTCCTTGTACTAAAAAGCTTGCATTCTAATGGTAGAGATAACCCACATAAATATACATGGAAAGCACATGCATGGGAGGGTAGAAGGGTGAGGGAGAGTCATTTCCATATGGAAAGGGAGAACTAGAAAAGGGCTAATGCAGGTTGAATTGAGAGTTTAAAAAAAAAAAACAACCACAGGGATTTCAAAAGTGAGAATACAGAAGATTTTGCAAATGACCCCAGAAATGAAATATTGAGTATTATATGTGAGGAACCATAGTGTATATGGAGAGAAATAATTGGTAAGAAGCTTGAAAAGATAAGATATGATCAGGTTGTATAAAGCTTTAAATACTTAACAGAGGAATTTAGAATTATTCCTAGAAGTAAAAGGGAGCAACTGGAGTTTATAGAGAAGAGAGATGGTGCAGTTGTATCTATGTATTAAGAAAATCACTTTGGTAAAAAAAAAAAATTAGTTTTAATGGGAAGAGTCTTGAAGTATAGAGGCCATTTAAAAAGCTATTTCAATAAAAAAGGGTAAAGGTGATGAAGGCTTGAATTAGGGTGATGACTATATGAGCAGAGAAATGGATGGGTACAAGAGATAAAAATAGAATGATAAGATCTAGCAATGGATTTGTTATAGAAGGTAAATGAAAGTGAAGGGTGGAAAATGGAACTAAGTTTCCAAGCTTGAGTGAATGGAAAGACGGTATTGATAAAGACAGAAACAGAGAAGTGATATGAGAAGGAAAATAATGAGTTCTGCTTTGGACATGTGAAAGTTGAAGTGATTAGGACACAAAATATCCAATCTGAGATGTTTAATAGGAAGTTGAAATATTCAAAATAAAGATTGAACTGTGGGTATATAAATCTGACAGTCATTTGCATAGAACTAATAATTGAATCTCTGGAGGAAGTGGGGAAGGGGGAAGTTATGTATTATAAGTTTGGGGGGAAAAGCATCTCTTCAGAAAAAGTAACCTTAGAGGTCTGAGAACCAGAATGTCAGGGTTATATAAATAGGAACCTTTAAACTGGTCATCAATAGGATGAACCTGAGTGATCCTGTCTTGAAGCAAACTCCTACTAGCTTAGAAATTTACTGCCCAAAGAATATATTCTAATAAAATTAACTATGGAAAAACTTTCTCTCTTTGGAACATAACTGGTCTTGGGTAGTTCCTATGCCTCCAAAATTAACACATTCTCTATCAAATTGCCTAATGTCTTGTTCCTATTCCTCAACCTCTAAAATAAATAAAGAAGCCAAGCAGCTACACAATTCTTCCCTAAGATTTTGCAAAAGCTGATATGTGAGTATTATCTTCCTTTGTCTAGAGCTATTGCCAACTGAAAAATATTCATCAGCTGATGCTAATTAAACATTTTGTCTTCTAGCCTGACCGCCAGTTAAATTAATCAAGATAGGAGAAATTACGTTTTGAATGGGTCATAAGATTTCTGAGTTGGATATCCCAACAAACCCATAGAAAGTTTTGGGTTTATGAAGAAAGAGAGTGCAGAGAGAAAAGAACAGAGAAACCAGGACACAATTATACCCACAGTAAGTGAATGTGATAGGACCATTATATACCAGGATTTCCCCTTCTATCTGCAACACAGGTTTCTCCTGAAAAAGGATAAAGTTGACTTTATGGCCAATGCTCAAACTTTACCCAAGGTTTTTGGTAGCCTCTGACTGAGCTACCATGACTTCCTGACCATCTAAGGACATATGAAGCTATGATTATTCAGACTTAGTGAATGGCTCAAAATTATGTTGACAAATCCTGCCTTGCTGACAAAATGTTTTTTTTTTTGTTTTTTGTTTTTTTTTTTTTGATAAAGGGGATAGGACAAAAGTTGATAGGGAAGCATCTACCCAAACCAATTTTGAATACCCCCTTCTTACATTTTTTTCCTATGCTGTAGCTTAGTAAACCTTTGGGTTGGCACTTAAATAACTTATAAGTGCCTCATGTCCTTCCAACATTGAACTTGAACAAATAAGGGATTGATCTAAATCAGATTCTTCCCTAACAATGGGAAAGATATGGATGATGAATGAGTAAAAGATGGCTGAGAAAGAGTGATCAGGCAGTTAGAAGAAACAAGAGAAATCAGTGCCATGTAAATAAAGAGAAGAGAAAGTATTCAGGAGGAGAGGGTAGTCAATTGTGTTAAATTACACAGAGCAGATGAAGCATGAAGTTTCAGAAAAGGCCATTAGCTTTGGCAATTAAGAGATTGTCAGTAATTACGGAAAAAACATTTTTAAAAAGTTCATTGATAAGGTCAGAGAGTTTATCTAAAGTGTCTGAAAAAGGAAAGAGATAGAGGCTAATAGTTTCTAGTGGGGGTAGGCTTAGCAAAGGTTATTTTTGAATATGGGGAGACTTTTGGTTTTAGACTTATGGAAACTAATCAGCAAATGAGAAACAGAATGAGAAAGAATAAGACAAATATGGGGGAAGAAGACAGAAGAAAAGAAACAAAAAAATTAACTATCAATAACTTTTACATTCAAGAAGAACTTGTGAGTCATTGTGCCAATTAGATCTTACTTTTCTTTGTTTTTTATAGTATAGTATATTTACACCTAAATTTATCTATGTATACATGCAAATACAAGGTAAGTAAATATCAGTTATTTGATAGTTATACATGTATCTATACATAAAACCAACAGGTAATTATCAATACTAGCTATATAAAATATGTGTATGTATATGTGTGTATGTCTTTGCAGGCATATATGAAAATAGCAGGTGAATATTATCAATACTACCTGATAGTCACACAATATTCATACATATAATATGCAAGCATGCAACATTGATAATTCCTCAACATACCTGCCTGGCAACAATGATAATTACTCAACTAACTCTGTTTAGTATAAAAAGCAACGGATCAATTACTGAGGAGTCCCAAGCTCATCTTGGAAGTGTGGATGTGACTATATGTGAGTGTGTGTGTATGTGTGTGTATGTGTGCATGCACACTGCTACAATTTCCAGAGTTAGCAATATTCAGAATGTTGTCTGGGCTCTCTCCCTCTGGGAAGGAAGTGCTGAATTTATCAGAGGACAAGTTGGATTATACATATCTAATCTAAAAATCAACTCTGAGCCCCAATCAAACAAACTCTGCCTACTTTCTGAACCTGCTACATTTGACTGGAAATGAAGGTCTAACAAGATTTTGATTGTAGAAGACATTCAAGCAAGGAGCTTTCTTTCCATCCTTCAAATCAGACCATAAGAATAGTCACTAAACCTATTACTATTAAGGCCAGGATGTGTGTCCTATTTATGTTTATAGTTTATGCTCTTATATGTTTCTTGGATTAATGGATGAATGAATGGGACAAGCCCTGTTTATATAAGCTTAGTATGATTGTTTTTATACATTTAAGCTATGGAAGCTTTACTTAAACTATAAAAATTTTAGATTTTTCTAGCTAGGTGAATTTCCTTTTTGGTAACTTATTTTTATTGTTTCCATGGGCTTATACTTTATCTTTTTCTAAAATTAAAACATCTTTCCCTCAAAAAGAAACACAATATAAAATAGGTGAAATCACAATTCTTTTTTGCTTGACCACTAAAAATGACTAATTATGATAACAATGTTTAATGCATATAATGCAAAAGAACAATCTTGTTTCAATTCTGCAATTTGACAGGAGATAACTTGTTCCTGAGTAAATTAGTCTATCACTTCTAGCTATTTCTAGACAACATACTTGTGATTATTATCAGTGACAATAGCTTGTTGCTTATATGATATTTTAAGATTAAACAACCTTTTCTTCACAATAACCTTCTGACATAGTACTAGTGTTTTTCTCCCCATATGACAAAGAAGAAAATTGATTCTCAGAGATGTGAAATGATCTCCCCATGGTCAAATAGCTGAAAAGGTTTAGCACCAGTATTTGAAAACAAGTGCCTTCACTGTAAAGCCTAGTGCTCATTCTATTCATGGTACTACTCTATTAATGAATTTTCATATATAGCAGTGGTTGCATTGGAGAACACTCCAATGAAGAATGTATGGGATTATACCTATAGAAGACATTCTGTGGAGTATGTACTAAGCACCACTGCAGCTTCTGAGAACCAGTGTGCAGGGTGAATGATGAAAGATCTTATACTTTAGAATGATACAGTTAGGTGGGTGGGGGCAGCATTGGAGATGAAAGAAAGACATCCATCATCAAATTTTCCATAGAAAGAATGAGCTACTTTATAAGGAATAGGCACTCAGTAGATTTGTAAAGGAATGACTTTTGTCCTCTTACTCTCTTCCTTTCTCTCTCCAGAACATGTAGCACTTTAAATTCCCTCTCTGGGACTTCCCACGCAGCCAGAAATGGCCACTGAGAGTAGACAGTGAAAGGTATGGTCCTGACTAAGCCTCAGTCAGTTTCTTGGGATTCTTGCTGCCTTCTCTGTTTTGTATTTCTTTCCTGGAGTTTAGGTGACTGAGAGGTTGCTGAACACATGAAACCTAGGAGGCAGCTTCATGAGTAACAAGTATTTTCCTATCAGCTATAATATTTCACTTTATGATCATATTTGATTCTCTCCATGTTCAAAACCCTACAAATTCTTTTCATGAAGAAAGTATTTATGATATATATATGACTTTTATGTAACTTACAAGTGTTTGTTTTCTCTTATTTCCTCCTCAAGAATCATGTAGTCCATATATTTCTCCCCACTTTTTTTTTCATCTTTGTATCACAGTCACCAAATATGGAAACTTATATTGTTTTAATTTGGTGAGAGGATCTTATTAAATTCTTCATAGAATTTCTCTACCATTTCATTTTCAGCTACTGATGTTGTATATGAACTGCAATTGTTTTCAGGGTCATTTTTTGGAAAATACCTATCAGTAATCTTGCATTATTGTTGTTATTGTTGTTCACCCATTTCAGTTGTGTCTGGCTTTTTGTAACCCCATTTAGGGTTTTCTTGGCAAAGATATAAGAGTATTTTGCCATTTCCTTCTCCAGAACATTTTATAGATGAGGAACTGAGGCAGATGTAAGTGACTTGTCCAGGATCACACAGTTAGTATCTGAGACCAGTTTTGAACTCAGGAAGATGAGTCTTCCTGACTCCACACCCAGCACTCTGTCTGCTGTATAATTTAGCTGCTTTGGTAATGACCAAATATATAATAAAGTAGCATTTTTTGTTGCTTTTGAGCATATAATAAAACACTGACAATTTTTTTCTTTGCTTCTTTGAGGAATCCTTCCCCTCACCCCCCATTTATTTCAATGTACTTGATACTTCCTTCCTTTTGCTTTCATTTGTAGAGAAAATGTCAAGACTGATATGACTTGGCTGCTCTAGCAATACTATACATTGATTATTAGACAAAAAACTTTACATTTAAAGACTCAATAGCATACCAATAAAATACAGGTATTTTTAAAATGGGCCTCATTTCAGAAGCAAATCTCTAAAAGAATATTGCAATTTGCTGTAAGTAAATCAGCCCACAATCCTCTGACTTTTTAACTCTGGGCCTAACTTTTCCATCTGTACCACCTACCCTAGGTAGACATTTAAAAAAACAACTTCTATAGGCTGTCCAGACAAAACCATGTCATAATTCCAGAAAAAGACATATTTTCACATACTTGTTTTTTCTATTGTTACTGTAAATGTAAGATCCTTATCTAAGAATCCATGCATGTATGAATCCATTAAGGAGCAGAATCATATCAAGCAGTCAATACTTATTAAGCATCTTGTCAATTTTGATATTTTCAATATCAGCAAGAAGCAGAGGAAAGTTGTTGCAGCTCAGTGCAAGAATAGCTCTCAGGTACTTCTTGGAAGGTTAAAGAAAGGAGGCAGTTATCAAACATACAGACAAAAAGGAAGCATCCATCTATAGGATAGATTCATCTTGTATTACAGTGCTCCTAGGAATCTCTGTAATGATCACCATAAAAATAACTAAAATGCATGTAACAACAACAATTACAGAGGACAAAGACTGAAGATTGTGAATGTTGCAAAGTAATTCTTTGCTTTACAAAAAGGTTCTCTGTTTAATTACAGATTTATCATAAATGAAAGGGAAGGCAGAAAGACAGGTTAGCAGGAAGGAAAGAAGGAGGAAAAGAAGGCACGAAAGAAGGAAGGAAGGAAGGAAAGGAGAAAAGGGGGAGGGAGCCATAGAGGAAGGAAGGAAAGGAAGGAAGGAGAGATGGAATAAAGGGGAGGAGGAGGAAAGAAGTGAGAGAAGAAAGTAGGGAGAGATTGGGTAAGGGAAGGGAAGGAGAAAAGGAGAGAGGAAGAAATAAAATGAAGAAGGGAGGCAGAAAGAAAAGAAGGAAGGAAGAGGAAGAAAAAAGCAGGGAAAGAAGAGAGAAAAGGAGGGAAAGAAGAAGGTATGGATGAAGGAGGGAGAGAAAGGGAAAAACATTTATTAAATGATAAGTACTGTGCTAAAAACTAGGAATACACTTATAAGCAAACCAGACAGTCCTTGCCCTTAAGGAGTTCATATGCTAATGGGGAAAGACAATACGTAAAGAGAACTAGAAGGGAAGGTGGTATACATGTGTTGTGGTATGGTTTGAACAGAAGCAGAGTTCAAGTCAGGATTATTTTAAGTAACCAGTATCTTTTTCCTCTCCATTAAAAATTAAATAATATTCACAGATAGATAGATTTAGATTTTGCAAAATGTACATTATCTCATCTGAGCCTCACAATAACCCTATCAGGAAAGCAGGAATTATGATTTAGATGAGGAAATAGACTCAGAGAGGTTAATAGACTTTTTTTTAGAATTACATAGCTATTAAGTACTAGAAGTAAAATTTGAAACTAGGTCTTCCTGACTTTAATCTAGCTTTCTAGCAAGTCATTATTTCTCAATTTACATATCCATTTACAGGTGTTCATTTATTACAAAAAAATGAAGTTTACTTAGAACTACTAACACTTTGTGAAGATGGCCAAAGGATGCCATTTGGCACAATTTAGTGATTATGTGTAAACTGGCTTTCATTTTTAAAGAGCAGCATGTTTCTAAGGACAAAGTTGGCTCCTCAATGCTTCTAGCCCTACACTGCCACAGTAAATGATCTGTTTCCTTTGAGCTAACAAATAAATCAACACTGCCTCGTTTGCATTTAAATCCCCTTAATAATATACAAAGGAAATTATATTTTTAAAATGTTCAACAGTTATTATTTTTATTATTATACCCCAAAAAGCACATTTAATTATAAACACACTTAACTGTAAAAAATAGTTGTGTCTTTTTAAGATATTATTTACAAGAATTATGAGCATTTTCAGTTCTTAAAAATGCATTTTTTATCAATAAGCTTAGTTACTGGCAATAATCTGTTCAGATTTTTCTATTTGAAACAAAAAATGCATCCTGATATTTCCTTTTCATTCTGACAGCCTAAAGATTCTAGCATCATGTCTTCCAACTGAAATCGGAATGCTTACCACCAGCTGTTTTGGTTAAATCTTTGATTTATGTCTTTGACAGAGATCACATCTTGCTCTCAAAGGCATCTTCTGTCTCATCTACTGACAATTTTTTTTATCTAACTGCCCACAGTGTGAGAACAATTTTAGTTTTAAGCAAAACTAGAAAATTAGGAGAATGAATTGATGTACCATATGCATGCTCATCAAAACACTGACTGACAGATATTTATAGACAGAAAGGCTGTTTAGGCTTCAAATTTTATTTACTGGTTTTGTGGAGAAAGTGCTGAGCTAGGAGATAGGGAAATTTCATCAAATCCTCCCTGTCAGATAAAAAACCTCAGATTAACAAAATGACCAGTAAATAATAATGAGACATTTCATTTAGGGTTAAGGAATTGCAAGCCAGGGCCACCATATTATTTTTTTAAACAGGGGTGTCCAGAGAGGAGAATTTCAAAGAGGTTGCATATATTCAGGAGACGTGGCAAGGTGGGTAGATGAAACAGTGGATGGGTCACAAGTTATATTTTGCAAGCTGATAGCACCTTCCTGGGGAAAAAAAACCAAGATCAATTTAAGCCACTTCTAGCCAACAGAGGCAGTCATTGACTGGACCTCAAGCCAGAATTACCTTTGGGTCAACAGAATAGCCAAACTGCAGGAGGAAAAGGGATTCAAAAGTGTCCTTGGAGCTATATCTATTCAGGAACAGAGACAATTAGAAACTGCTGGTTTCAGCAGATATTCTCAGGAATTTACATTGAATTGGTAAAGAAGGTGATTAGAAACTGCCAATCATAAGAAGTGAGCAGAACCAGGACAACATTGTTCATAGTAACAAGATTATATGATGATCAATTGTGATGGATTTAGCTCTTAACAATGTAGTGATTCAAGACAATTCCAATAGATTTGGGATGAAAAATGCCAGTCATATCCAGGGAGAGAACTCTGAATATGAATCACATTTTTTTTTCTTTCTCATAAACCTTGCATTTTATCCTCACAATAATCCTGGGAGGTGATGCTATTATTCTCTCCATTTAACAGATGAAGAAACTGAGGCAGACAGAAGTTATACAACTTGCCCAGGTTCATATAGAAAAGATATATTTAAGACTGGTTTTGAACTGGTCTTCCCAACTCCAGGATCAGAACTCTATACACTGTGCCATCCATCCACATTCTCAATTGCTTTGTAAGTCATTTGCAATTTCTTTTCTGTAATGCATGCTTGTCCATCCTCTTCTTCCTTCAGTGATATGTAAACTCCCTGAGGCCAGAGACATTTCACTTTTATTTTACTAACCCTCGCACTGAGCAGAGTTCCTGACACGTAAATTTAGTTTAATAAAGGTTCATTTGATCAAATCAAATTGAGATTTATATGATTGAATTTTATGAAGAGATTCTTTTGACTTGAATTGAATAAATTGAATTGAATTAAGACTGAAAGAATGTTTCTGTGCAAACATTGCTGCCAACAATCTGTTCAAATCCTTCCATTTGAAATAAAGTATATTCTAACATTTCCTTTTTATTCTGATAGCCTAATTATTCTAGCATCATGTCTTCCAACTGATCACTGAAATTGGGATGCTTACTAAAATTTTAAAATACCAGTTTTTTTGGTTAAATCTTTTGATTCATGTCATTGACAGAAATCATATCCTGCTCTCAAAGGCACCTTTTGTCTCATCTAGTAACAATGTTTTTTATCTAAACTGTAGTATGATAACATTTTCAATTTTAAGCAAAACTAGAAAAAAAAGAATATTTCGATGTATCATACACATGCTCATCAAAACACTATGACTGACAGATATTTATAGAGACCAAGACTTCATTAGCTTAAAACGTTATTCAAAGATGATTCTGATTCCTTCTATTATGTATTTGTATCATTTCTAATATTAATGGAATATATGAATTCTAATACTGTTTTCAGTCAACTGGGTTTCTTGATTTTCTGACCCAGAATTTCTGGAACCAAGCATGCAGAGGCTGGAGAAGATAAGATTTTAAGGGAATACATATTAGTTTTATTCAAGTGTTTGAAATGTTGTCATGTGGAAAGGGGCAGTTAGGTGGTGCAGTGGGTAGAGTGCCACTGCTGGAGTCAGGAGGACCTTATTTTAAATTTGACCTCATGATTCTGTTTGCCTCAGTTCTTCCTCTGTAAAACAAGCTGGTGAAGGATATAGCAAACTACTCCAATATCTCTGCCAAGAAAACCCCAAACAGGGTCATAGATAGTTGGACATGACCAAGTGACTCAACAATAACAGCATGTGGAAAGAGCCTCAAATATGTTTTGCTTGGCCCCAAAAGTCAAAACTAAAAGGAACTGTAAAAGAAATTATAAAAAGACTAATTTAATATGGGTTAAGGATTATAAGGATAATAAAATGTTAAAATATATTTTTTAATTTAAAAAATGATTAAAAAATAAAAAATGGGAAAAAAGAAATAGGAATCATAGACTCTCCAAGTTAGAAAGGACCTCATTCAGGGCTCACCTAGTTCAACCAATATCTGAATATTCATCCTCTTCACGGCATCCCTTACAAGTTGGCATCCATCTTTTATTAAAGATTTTCATTGGAGAGAGGGGCTGGCAGAGGGTTCATTTCCAAGGCTACCCATTTGACTTATGAATATTTCCACAGGAAAGATGTTTTTCTTTAATTTAACTTATTTTTTTCTTTATTAAAACTTTTTTTTACTTTTAAAAGATATGCATAGATAATTTTCAACATTCACCTTTGCAAAATTTTGTGTTCCAAATTTCTTCTCCCTCCCTTCCCCCTCACCCTCCTCCCCTAGACAGCAAGTAATCCAATATAGTTAAACATGTGCAATTCTTCTAAACATATTTCCACATTTATCATGCTGCACAAGAAAAATCAGAATATGATTCCTGTTTCTGACTGATTTCCATGCACACACACACACATATAAACACTAATTCAGGAGACCACAGAATATCAATGAAAGCTCTTCCGTCTAAGCTTCTAATTATAGTTTTCTATTAGGAAAAATATTTTCCTTTGGACATAATAAAATCACATGAAAGAAAGCATCAGTCTTAACAATAATCTATTTTAATAATAAATAGAATCATAAAACTTAATAATAATAACAAAACACTAATAATTACACAAATATAGTTTAAAAAATTGAACATTAAGAACCCTGAAATTGAAAGTGTTGTCTGCTGCCAGGAATTCTAACAGTATGGTTATATACTTAACCTTGCCTTCCATATTTTTTTCTGTTATAAAAAACAGCAGTTCATAAGACTTTAGACATAAGCTTTTTCATCATCTTTGCATATAGTAAGCATTTAAATGTTATTGGAGTGAACTATTACCATTATAACTTTATATAATAACTTGTATATGTGCAACATGTTACACATATAAAGATATTTATCTTTATTACAACTTGGACAATTCATTGAATCTCTAGAGGCCATAGCTTCCTCAGCCAGTTGAACTGATTTAGGATCTCTTAACTTGGAGTCCTTGAACTTGCTTGACAACTGTATTTCAATATAATTGATTTCCTTTGTAAGTCAGCTCTTAATTTTATGCATTGAAAAACACATTTTGAGAAGTGGACCGTAGACTTCACCAGTTTGTTAAAAGAGTCCAAGACACAAAAATTGGGTAATATCTAATGTCTCTTTCAGCTCTTACTTTATGTTGTATGTCACAGTCTTTCACAATATCCTCTCATCACTCCCCTACTATTAATGAGGTCAAGGAATGAAAGTAGTAATCCTTGTTTATGAATGTGTACTCAATCTAAAATCTGTTGGATGATCCAGTCATCTCACAATTGTGTATAATTTCTACAATGATGAGAATATTTAGTATACTGTGCCTGCATTGTTGGTTCTTTGCCCAACTAAATGGTTTGAATTTTAAACTGTTGGCTGATTATTTATTAGAAGTTTCTACTTCATTAAAGCAAATTTTCATCCAAAAACTGTTGATATTAGTCAAAATACAATTACATAGTTTGGTGGGAGCTGAAAACTGACAGGTGACATAAGTTAGATGGTTTCCAAAAATAGAACCAGGAATTCTAATTCCTCTAATCTTCTAAGTTTAAAGATTATTATTCCTTTAAATTAATTTATGAGTTAATTATTGGAATCTTTAAATTTGGAATTCTATTAGAAGAATTTTTTCTTTAGCAAAGAATATCTATTGTAATAGTGTTTAGGAGCCCAGCATTTTCCTGTGCCCTTGGTACAATGCTTTGCTTCTACAGACATTGAGTAAAGATACCATGACTGTCACTTTATTATTCACTAATGTATACACATATACACACTATTTTTTGTTTTCCAGAATACTACTAAATCTTTTAAACAAATTTATTAGAATATTAATGCTTATTAAATAAGGATGCATATGCTACATGCATCATTCTCGCCTTTTGTTTTTTGCTAACATGTAAATTTCACTGATGCCTGAATGAATTCATTCCTGAGCACTCCTATTATAATGTTGGACAAATATATTGATTTTAGCAGTTTTCACCTAATGAAATGACTCCTCATTTTCTCCATGCAAAAATGGTTCTCTCATTTTAAGCTTCAGTAATCAAACTTTGCAGTGTGCAGAAAATTGTCCCTGTTTCTATAAATCTATTCCTAGTAAGGAGAAGAATGAAAGTACTGGATAGAATAAGGAAAATCTGATTTTCTATCTTACTGTGACACTATGGGTACTTCTAGTATGAGGACTTAGTGAGCCCTTTTTCAGGGCTACACATTCACTTTTGGTGTCTATTTGGTACTCAACTCTCATCTGTGACTCCAAGAAGCTGTAGCATGTACAGTGGCCACACCTCAGTAAACCATTTTGGCAAACAGACTAAAGCAGGTTGATAATAATCAACAGATCTCAAACCTGTTGGTGAGTTAGGGAAATGTCTGCCTCAAGGATGTGAAGACTTCCCCCCAGCAAAATGGGCAGATGGGAACAATTTGTCCAATGGCCATGAAATTGGTTGAAATAGGCTCTGTGAAATGGCCAGATATTAAAGACACCAAGGTCATCCAGTGCATACTGAGACAACACCAGATATCTTGATTTTTAATCTTGTCATTGGCCTTTGATGATTCTCGATGAGCTACTGAGGCAGATAACTTTTGTGCCTTACATCTAATTCACACGTCAGTCATACATCATCACTCCATGATATCATTGGTCCTCTTTGAAAATGAGGGACAAAACAACAAAAAAAATTAGTTTTATGACCATAGACAAGATACTTTTTCTCTTGGGGGTGTAGTTTTCTCTTATATAAAATGGGGTTAATAATACCTGTGTTACCTACTCATAAGGTTTTGAGGACCAAATATATGTAAAGCATTTTTCAAGCTTTAAAGTGATATCTATATATAGCTATAGTTATATAATTATCATTTTCTATCCTTTACAAGTGAAATTTCAGTTTTCCAGGTTACATGATTTTTGGACGATGGATTTCTCAGTCATTGAACTCCCTAATTTGCCATTTGATACCATTAGAATTCAATAGGATGCTGATTTAATTGCTTCAATGTCAAGTTTTCTTCTACATGCAAAATTCATATCTAGAAAAGAATGCTGGTTTCTTTCCTGGCAGCTAGAGAGTGTTGGACTTGGAGTCAGTTCCAATTCAGACATGCATCCAGACACAACAGAGAAAATAATTTGCTCCAGACATTTATTATATAAATCCAGAATGACAAATATTTTATAGTATGATTTTACAGTTAATTTTACATAGTAAAATTGTACTTTCTATTCTTGAAATTATGAATCATATAACATAAAATCCAAGACGTGCTGCCAACACAGTTATAGTGGAATGGCAACATAGTATGATGTATAAGATGAAAGATCTCAATTCTAGTCCTGTTTTTAATACATACTGGCTCTGGGAACATGGGACCAAGGCAGCTCTCTAAGACTATAAGCTACAGATAAGTTGTTCTTTTTGTCATTGAAGAGAATTTTCATACCAGGAAGTTTCTCTATATATGAAATCAAACGTTCAAACCCCTCCAAAAGGTAGGGATGGAGAAAGGAGGGACAGAGAAGAAAAAATGATGAAGATGAAAAAGACACAAAGACTCCCAAGGAAAGCTGATATATTTATCAAAAGAATGATAGATAAATATGTAGAGGATTCTGACCTGCAAATTCTGAATTCTTTCTTCTGCATTTTTTGGGATGCCTAAACTCATTACAATGATGATATATATATATATATATGGAAGTGTGAATGTTACCCAATCCCCAAAGGATGAAGATTTCATTACAATTACCTATATTGACCATTTTAATTGCTTCTATGGTTCCCTTAGACAATATGAGCAACTAAACCCCCTCCTCCATTTTCCCCACACACAGAATAAAGATGGGTTGCATCAGAAGAAAGAAATGAAGCTAAAATAGACAAGATATTAGGGTTTAGGTTAAACATTTCCATTCTAGCAAGGGTCAACTCAGTCACAGTTGGATGATCCTTTTCAAGCCCAATTATCCATTCATTTATCTAGAATGCTACATGCAGGCCAACAGAGAACACTTCTTATAAATCATATGAACCTAAGGAAGAGCAGTGTGATCAATACAAAAAGTGACCAGTTATTCTAATTTGACCTGCTTTTTTTTTTAAAGTTGCTATTGTTCTTCAAACAACAATTTCATCGAATTGGGAGGAGAATCACAAGAACTGGAATGATAGCCATTTAGCAAAGTAATACTATCATGAATGTATAAGAACTAGAAGACCCAAAATTTATAGGAATATACTCCAAGGAATAAAAACCAGAAAATAAACATATTTTCTTAGTAGCATTTCCAAACATGTTGAACTCCACTGAGAAAGGTTATAGGAAGTGAATCAATAGCTATACTAAGCTACCAAGTCATTCTGAGTGTTTCCAGTGACTTGGATCACTAAATTAGAATTTCATTGGTCTTTGATTTGTTATGATCCTGTTTTATATTTAATACCCACTCTATAGAACCTTTTCTTTGTGTCCATGATGTTTAATACTTATGATGTTCATACCATATTCATACTTACATAGTCTAGCTTTAGATTTGAAGTTCAAAACTCAAGCTTTTGGTTTTTCCAGGGCTATCTCTTATTGACAAGAGGCTGATGAGAAGTATAGCTTTTCCAGCAGGAAGGAGGAACTGAAGAATCATGGTAGGTGAAAGACTCTAAGACTGGGGAAGGCTGGAACATTTGCTTTGTTTGATAGAAGAGCCTGATGTAGATATGACAGTGGGCCAATGATAAGGAAATATGCTGCTGCCATGAACTGAATATTATCATGAGATGTCAGGACCTTCTCTTGACTAATTTAAGGAGGGATATTCAGGCACATTTGTTTGCCAAGATATACCTGCTGACTGGGCTGTGGGACATAGTGAAATTATCTCCTCCCTTTTTTCTTCCCTTCCTCACTGCCTCGGCAACTGGCTTTGCTATCTTTCCTATTTAAACCAGTAGCTTTTAACCCTTTATTTTGTCTCATGGAATGCTTTCACAATCTAAAGGAGTCTAGAATAATGGATTTTATTTTATTTTTTAAATTTGTGGAATAAAAAAGAATTTCAATGACATAAGGAACAAAAAGATGATTACACATGAATCTGCAAATATACTCTGCATGACTAGCTATTCCTTTCAAATATACAACAAAATTAACATGTAAGATTCTTTTGTTTTCTTTTCCTCCTTTCTCCTCATCCTAGAGATAGCTACCATTAGACACCAGTAGGATATATTTAAAATTATTCTATATATAATTCCACTTATCATTTCTATCTCTGGATATAGATAGAATCTTTCTCCATATGTCCTTTATAGTTTACATGGGTTTTATAACAGTCAAAATAACTTCTTTGTTCAGTCATTTAAAAAACAATTTTGCTGTTGCTGTACTGTTCTCTTAGTTCTGCTCATTTCACTTTTCATTATTTTGTGCAAGTCATTCCATGCTTCAGAATCATATTTTGAAATGAATAAAATAAAACACAAAAGACTAAAAAGGAAAGAAATTATATTGAAATAACAGCTATCAAAAATGTTTTAAAAAACAAGTTCATAGATGTGTTAAGGGTTTAGACAAATGGGCATCATTATGGTATCATAAGATCATAGATCTTGAGCTAGAAGGAGCATTAGCGATATCTAGTCTAATCGTTTCAGTTTATTGATGAGAAAGTGAGATCTAGAGTGTTTAAGTAAATTGTTCAGGATATACAGATAATAAGAGGCCAAGTCAAGATTCATTACTCCACCTGCTTTTTCTTCCGATAATAGTTAGCATGAACACTTTAGGTTAATAATGAAGCTTATTTAGGAGTCTCCACACTATTTTGATTCCTGATATAATCAGCACAATGTCATGTATAAATAAATGCACATCTATCTGGAGGACTCGGAATTTAAACATTCGATTCAGTAGAGCCTTAAAGGCTCTCTATACCACAAGCAGCTTCCCATGTATGTGTTGAAGTCATCCAAAATCCTACAAAATTAACTTTTTTTTGACAACAGCCAGATTATTAATATCAATTAAGACACAAAACAGGGCGACTTGTTCTTGTTATGGGATGTCCAGCAAAGTTTGACCCAGAGCTAAATTCAATGCTATTTAAATATGATACACCTTGACAATAACTTGAGATTTTATATACGACATATATAATAGAATAGAAGCTGATATCCCAACAGAAGTGCTAAATTGACATTTCTAAACAGGAAGATTTAAATGTTACTAACTGACTATTTAAAGTAATTTCATCAAACTCTCAGATACCAAAAACATAGTGTGCAAATTTCTTGAACAAGAGAGGCCTGTGATTAACAGTGTGGATGAGAACTGAAAAAAAAAATCAGTTTCTCAATTATAAAATAAAGTGCTCACATTACACAAAATTACCTCCAAAATATCTTCTAGCTCTAAAGCTTCTATGATCCTTGAGGATAAAACTCTATGTTATGCCCCTGTGTTCATTAGGGACACTGGTGTAACTGTCAGTGTGATCAGTCTTGTAGCTGTGTCCTTTGTGTCCACAGTGAGCCTGATTTGTTTTGAAAAACAAGAGTGAATTCAAAATAGTTACAGTGTGTGTGTTCACCCTCATCCTTTTCTGGTATGGTTGTGATCTAACATTAATCAGGCTACAACAAATAGAAAAGAATGTGTATGGTGAGGATCAGGAGGAGACTTGTTAGTAGCTATATAAATTTGGGAGGAGTACAAATCTTCATTCCCTTCTTCTCACCATTGATGTTCCATATTTATTTTTTGTTAGTTTGTTTTCTAGGACAGCTAGGTGATACAATGGATAGAGTGTCATAGAGAAAATGGATAGATAAGCCAGGAAGACTCATCTTTCTGAGTTCAAATCCGAGCTCAGACACTTACTAGCTGGATAATCCTGGGCAAGTCATTGTGTACCTCAGTTTCCTCATCTGTAAAAAGAGCTGGAGAAGGGAATGGCAGACCACTCCAGTGTTTTTGCTGAGAAAACCCTGGAGGAGGACAAAAGAATTTGAACTTGACTGAAGTGACTATCTTCAGATAGTCAAAGGATAAAATATTTGTGGTCTGCAGTTCTGTGAATTGCCAGAGATCTCATCCTAATATAGTAGAAAGGGGGCAGGCAGCTGAGCAGTACCATAGTACACAAACCCCTGGCTCTAGAGTCTGGAAGCCTCATCTTCCTGAGATCAAATCTGGCTTCAGACATTTACTAGTTGTATGATCCTGGGCAAGTCGCTTAATCCTGTTTGCCACAGTTTCCTCCCCTGTAAAAGGAACTCCAGGAGAAAATGGCAAATGACTTCAATATCTCTGCCAAGAAAACCCCAAATGGTGTCACGAAGAATTGGACATGACTGAAACAATGAAAGAACAACAGAATAGTAGAAAGACTCCTGAATTTTAAGTCAACAAAACTGGGTTCTAGTTCCAGCTCTGGAATTTACCAGATATCTAAACTTGTAAAAAATCTCTTCTCCTCAAATAGATCACAGTTTCTTTAGAAAATGAAAGAGTGAGACTATATTATCTCTCAGATATTGCTATCTGTAAATCTATGATCAGGACAAAGGTTAACAGTGAACTGGTTCTGAAACCAGAGTCATACAAATTTTAATTCATCAATCAATAAATCTTTATTAAATACCAGGCACTGTGTTAAGTGCTGGGTGATGTGTTTGAAGTTCAACACCAAATTGCTGTTCAGATACAGTGAAGAATTCACAATGGCCATTTTCTTTGGCAAAAGATAGGTTTACTTATGAGAAGAGGTTATAGACAAAATAAAGAGATGCAATAGACACTAGGAATGGTAAATATGGGATTTAGGAGAGCAATAGGGTTACCAAGGAAGAATCCATTAAAGGAACATACTATGAGGTGGAAGTATTCCATTGACTGGCAGGTTAAATCCATAGAGGAGATTAGCATCTTTAAAAAGTTAGCTAGAAGAAAGAGACAGGGACTTTAAGACATGGTGAAAGGATTAGAAGAAAGACATCATGAAGCAGAATACTGTCATGGCGGGCTAATCCAAAAGGAATTCAGCAAAGATGTCATGAGCCATGAACAGGGGAAAAATTTAACCTAAGGGTGTTGACATAGCTTGGATTTCTTACTGGACACAGCAAGGTAGGACTACTCATGACCCTGACAGAGGATGGAATTATAAGATTGAGCTGTTCCCCATCAGTTCCCTTCCCTGCTTGCCTCAAGGAGTAATCTTATCAGTATTTCAGTCTTTCTCTGGCAACCCTACCTAGTTATTCAGCCCTCATCACTGGGAATACAAAATGAAATAAAAGGCATTTCCTTCCCTCAAGGAGCTCACAATTTAATAAGGGAGACAACAAACAGACAAATAAATGCAAATAGCTATATACAAGGTAAATAGGAAATAATTAACAGAGGGAAGGAACTGAATTAAGATGGGTTTAGGAAAAACTTCCTCTGAAAGATAGGATTTTCGGTGTGATTTAAAGGAATTCAGGGAAGTCACTAAGTTAAGATGAGAAACATGGTAGAGCCAGTGAAAAATGCCCAGAACTAAGAGACAGAATGTCTTGTTCCTAAAACAACAAGGAGGCCGGTACCATGGGGGTGAAAGAATATATGGTAAGGAATAAGATATGACTAGAACAGGAGAAGGAGGCTAGGTTATGAAGGGCTTTGAATGACAAATTCTTACAGGTATCAGAACAAAGATAAAATGCACTATCAAGATATGAGGAGTATGAAAGGTTAGGTTTTCACAGATAGTGTCAAAACAAGATGAAAGGAGGGGTGAAATATTTTGTTAAGATATTTCCAACCAATCACCATGCGAGTCAAGAGACTGGCTAAACAACAAAATTCCTGATAAAGGAGCCTAGACTCAAACAAGCGAGGGTTAATGACCTCACTCAAATTTATTGACATACGTAATGGGCAAATAAAGAGAACTGTATATCTGACCAGTTGTAATTCTGATTGTAAATCAGACCAATTGGAACCTTGAAGGGAGAAGTAAGGAACTGAACTAACAGTATAAAGTTTGCTTCCACTTCTGCATTTGGGGGGTGGGGTATCTTGCCCATGAGTACATGAGTTTCTTAAGAGAATTGCTGAATATAGGATTCTTCTTTCACTCTAAAAGAGCATTGTTTCTTAATACTAGTCCTGGACTAGCTTGCAATTGGAGACGCAATAAATAATAGCAGCTCATCCCAGGCTTACTCCCCAACTGTGCTGACTTCAACAGGATCTTTTGATAACAACAACATAAAAGCATTTGTCTTCTCTGGATTTAATTTGGTCTTCCTGGCCAGCTTGTGGTACCTCTTGGGTATGTGCAGATGAGGGGAAACCATTATCCCTCTAAGACAATGGGATATAGTGAAAAGACAAATGGACTTATAATCAAAGGAACTTAGTAATTCTCAAATCTCATATCTTATATCTTCCACTTATTACCTGTTTGACCTTGTGCAAATCCTATGGTTTCTATGGACCAGAGTTTCCTCATTTGTAAAATGAGAAAGTGAATTATAGAGCTTTTGAGGTTACATCCAAGTCTAACTCACATGAACATATGCCTTCTGGTGGGTTCCCCTGCTTCCCATAGTATTTGAAAATAAGAGGAACAGTTCAACCTATTCTAAGAATGATTGAAAAACTTTGGATCTGTCCACGTTCAAAGCCCTCTTGGACTTTATTTCTTGCTTTGGTGGGATCACAAAGTACTTATGTGGGAACATCTGTCTCATTTAATTTCATATTTCACACAGTGAAAGGGAATTACATCTTTTGAATGCATTAACTTCTTTTATGTTAACTTCTAATGTGAATAATTAAGTCGCATTTTCTACTAGTGAATTGCAGTTCTCCCAGAAACTTATAAGAAAAAGACAATTAATTCTTAATAGGTCTGACATTCATCTTTGATGAGATGTTTTGTTCACTAAGTAGATATTAAACACAACAATTATGGGAACTATGCTGTTCCTACATAATGAATTTCAGGAAGTCTAAACAATTATCTTCATTATGCATATCACATGGCAACTACAAGGTGCCATACCAAGTATGGAATAATGGCAAGTCAAGAACTTGTACCAGAAAAGAGTTTACAATGTACCCACAGATTCATTAGTACCTACCAGGAGTGCTTTACAATGTAGGTTCTTATAAATTCATTCCCTGGACTCATTACTGGGGTCTCTGGAAAATGTCAGCTTAAGTACAATGGCAACAAGAAATGGCCTTACGTGTAATAGATGATTAAACAACCACTCATATGGTATGATTTTCTGAAGTCCCAAGAAGATAACCCTGTTCTTAGAACTTTATTCTCTTGAAATTTCCATCAGCTTCATTCTTTAGGCTCCAGATTTTGTTTCTTTGTTAAATGTAAAATGTTGAATGTAATATCTGAAAGAAGGGAACTCAATGTGTAACAACCTATTCCAATAATTAGTTCATTTTGAGTTTAGGGAAAATGTAATGGTCCATAATGTCTACCTCTTTTCCCTCCCACATTTCCTGCCCCACATGTTCCTCCTGTGACTTTGGGTAAAATTCATCTAAAAATATGAGAAGTTACGAATTCAATAACAATTACTCCAAGCCTCCATTTAGGGAATTTCTTAATATTAAAAATAAAGGAAAGAAAGATGCCTAGGCAACTAATATTTTTGTAATGCTAATTGTCATTACAACTTCTTGCCTTTAAGAAGTCCATTGAATGAAGAAGCTCTTTCCAATGACATAAATTTAACAACTGATATTGGTAATATTGAAATTTCTTTTTGGAAATGTTAAAGCTTTTATCTACTGTTAAGCTTTTTTTTTAAACTTGGCATAGGGCTTTGTTTTTTGAAGTTTGCTTTGCTATTTTACTTAGATTTGAAAATGGTTAGGGTATTTGGCTTTGGATTTGGATCATTAGAAGGTTAAATGACTTGTCTAAAGTCACATAGACAGTTTGTGTCAGAACTGGGACTTGAACCTGAATGCTCTTCCCTGTGAAGTTGGTTTTCTATCTGCAACATCATGCTGTCCCTTAAAGCAATATATAATAACAATATTGAATACTGAATATGTGTGCATGGTTTGAGGACCTTACTATCACACCCAGCAACACCTTAGGCATTTAATACCTGATCCTAAGTGTTCTTCTAGATATTTCCTTAGAGTTTTCCTTTAGGTTTGGGGTAAAATCAGAGACAAATCTGGTACTCTGGGATCACCCCCCCCCATCAGGATTGAAACTGGATCTGTGTGGGCCCAGTTTCTTTTTGATCCCTCTCAATTATAGTGTAATTTATAAGTTACAAGTTACAAGTGTAAATTATAAGTTACAGCATTAACTTACCCCGTAATTTGGAGCAGATCACTAAATCTCCAATTAAATTTTTTTCTTTTCTTTTCTCTTTCTTTCTTTCTTTTTTTGCTGAGGCAATTGAGATTAAGTGACTTCTCAGGGTCACACAGCTAGAAATTCTAAAATTTTCACCAAAATATACCTTCCACCTAGATTTTTTTTTTATTAAGGAATCAAGAATAAAGATCTTTAAGAACTTCAGGATAAAGCTTCCAATAACAACTTTTTTAAATAATTAAAAATATTTCTGTTGGCAGTTCACTTTTATCCAAGGGGAACTATAAACTACACATGGAATATTTTCATCCATTCCTGGCTTCCTCTCCTACACTAATGCTGCTTTCTCTTGCCTTTCAGGCTCTGATACCAAAAAAATTTTTTTTTAATGAAACAAAAAGTCTTTTTTTTAATTAATGGAGAGGCACAGTGAAAGATTTTTTTTAAATGTTGTTTTAAACAACAGCTCTTTCATTTGTGGTATTTTAGTGAATATTTTAATTTTGCACTTATACCTTCCTCAAAAAGACCACATTTTGGAAACAGATTAAATAAACGAGTTAACTTTCTTGCTTATGTTGGAAGGACTTTTTTTTCTTACAGCTGTTTATACTCGGAAACCTCCAGACACATGCTAAGAGACATTTCTTATGAAAAAGTCCTAATCAATAATGAATAAGGGGTTTTATAGCTTTTGATTATAAAAGAGTGTATTTTTTTTCTCCTTGCAGTTGCCTGAGAGTTGTTTGTGATGAAAGATATTCTCAAGCATGTGTTAGACCAGAACAGGAGGTGGCTCAGACAGTGAGAATGAGAAGCAAAGACGAATTGCACAAGCATTGAATTGTAAGAGGAGAGAAAATATTTAATTTAAGAGCCAAATAAAGGCTTTCAGGGTTTGGGTGGATCCTCTGGTAAGGTTTATGGGAAGATTGGAGAAAAATCACATAGGCTGAAAATGTATAAAGGAGTTTTGATCAGCTTTCTTGGATGGAATATTCATGCTGATGAGATAATATTAAAAATAACTGATATTTGCATTGGTGAAGGGGAAGCTAAGCCATTGAAATTATAGGTCTACAGTGAAAGTACCAATATCTGATGAACAAAATAGAGAAGTTATTATACTATTGCTTTTTTGGGTATCACAATCTAAATTCTTCAATCTTCTCCATGAATTGAAAAACCTGGGTCCTAAAAGCATGGGGGGATTTGAAACTTAAGGCTTGATAATTGATCAGTTTTTATAAATTTCCTTCAATCATCTTGATGACAACTTGATGACTTTTCTTTAAAGAGTACTTTTTGTGATACATATATGTCCAAAAGGACATAGAGAACTCTTTTGACTGGTCCCCAGTACCTGGAACTTCCTTCTGATGATTAGTTGACTGGAGATCAGGAGCCTGGAGACTAGTCTGGAGCCTCTGACATTAAGAATGACATAAGAATAAAATTAATTACCATTTTTCTTCCCATGATTTCTATCCCTTGGACTCTCAGGACAGAGTACAAGAAGAAGAATGGAAGAATTTCTCTTCCTACAAACTCAAGAGCAACAAATGGTTCCATATAGAAGAAGCACATGGTAAGCCATCTGCATGTGACAAGACAAACTTGAAAGAGGAGTTTTTGGATCTTCAATTCCTAACTTTCTTCTGCCTTTTTCTCTCTTTCCAAAGTACAGGTTAGAGACAAATGATCCTCCAAATGGATGTTTTCCAGTCTCTGAGACTCATCACTTGAGGTAATATTGAGTTTGAGAATTCCTGAGTTTTCAGGAAAACATTGAACACAGAAACAGCAACATTGTGTTATGAATGAGAAGAACAATGAATGACATAATCCTTCTCAGCAATATAATGTCCAAGACAATTACAAAGAACTCATGATGGAAAATGCTATCCATACCCAGAGAAAGAACTGATGGACTCTGAACTCAGATCACAGCATACTATTTTCACTTTATTTTTTCATGTTTATTTTTCCTTTTTGTCTGTTTCTTTTTTTCACATCTGTGACTAATATGTAAATAATGTTTTACATGGTTACATATATATAACCTATACAAATTGCTTAGCATTTTAGGAGAAGGGAGGGAGAAAAATTTTGAACTTAAAATTTTGTAAAAATGAGTGCTAAAAATTATCTTTATTGTAATTGGGGAAAGAGTAAAATACTACTTTAAAAAAGAATTCCTGAGTTTGGCACTAGATATTAGAGGAAGATGTTCCTTAATAATCAAAAAGATTAAAGCAGTGCTACAAGGGGATAGGAAACTGGAATTTTTCTATTACTCTATGATATTGTTGTGAATTGAATTGTTCAGGTCAAAGTTGAATGGGAAATACTTGTTAAACAGTCCAATAAAAAGTTGGACAGTATGATGCATTTAATTGCTTATCTGGGTTTTTATATTTCTGTACTTTTTATGGGAACCTCTGATTCCTTTTGTGTCATGAATTTCCTGTTATGAGTGAAGTACAAGTTATCCCAAGAGTACCTATGTATGAAGCTATTATATACATCTGTGATGACTTAAACACAAGCCGTATTTAAAATGTATTTTAAAAATCTCCTTGGAAATCTTAGGAAAAACCTAAGTCAAAGAGAGCCCTTCTTGGGTTATTTTCTTTTTTTTTAAATTTTATTTAATAGCCTTTTATTTACAGGTTACATGTATGGGTAACTTTACAGCATTGACAATTGCCAAACCTCTTGTTCCAATTTTTCCCCTCTTTCCCCCACTCCCTCCCTCAGATGGCAAGATGACCAGTAGATGTTAAATACATTAAAATATAAATTAGATACACAATAAGTATACATGACCAAAACGTTATTTTGCTGTACAAAAAAAATCAGACTCTGAAATATTGTACAATTAGCCTGTGAAGGAAATAAAAAATGCAGGTGGGCATAAATATAGGGATTGGGAATTCAATGTAATGGTTTTTAGTTATCTCCCAGAGTTCTTTCCCTGGGCGTAGCTGGTTCAGTTCATTACTGCTCCATTGGAAATGATTTGGTTGATCTCATTGCTGAGAATGGCCAAGTCCATCAGAATTGGTCATCATACAGTATTGTTGTTGAAGTATATAATGATCTCTTGGCCCTGCTTGTTTCACTCAGCATCATGTAAGTCTCTCCAGGCCTTTCTGAAATCTTCCTGTTGGTCATTTCTTACAGAGCAATAATGTTCCATAATATTCATATACCACAATTTATTCAGCCATTCTTCGATTCATGGGCATCCACTCAGTTTCCAGTTTCTAGCCACTACAAAGAGGGCTGCCACAAACATTCGTGCACATACAGGTTTGGGTTAGTTTCCCTGGATGAAATCTCATATGTATAAATAGGGCACATAGTTAAATAAGGTTTAAGAACAGTGTTTCATGGAGTCTAGGAAAACTCTTAGACTACATTGTTTTCCCATTGGCTTTTACTTGATACACAAATAAAATATATGATTTTGATGTGTGTATTTCTTCATTTTACCTCCACATCCACCGCAGAGATTCATCCCAAAATCTGGGGACTCTCCTTTCAAATTATTGATAATTTGAGGATATCAATGAAGCACAAAGACTCCTTGTTCTAGTTTTATAATTAGTCCATCTTCTTGTCTGCTTATATATCTTTTTGATGACATCTTTTATGCAACTTTTGCTGCTTAGTTCCTTTTTCATAATATGTCACAGGATACTTATACTCATCATTTTTTGGAGATACATTTATGCCCTGGTGCCCAACCATGTAATATAACTAAAGGAACATTGGTAAAAATGGTCAATTTTAATCAATCAGTTAATCAATAAACTTTTATTAAGGTCTGACTGTATGCCAGGGACTGTGCTAAGTTTGGAGCTACAAAAAGAGACAACAGGCAGTCACTATCCTCCAGGGGCTTTACAAGCCAATGTATTATGTCAATAAAAAGTTTTTTTAACATAAAAAATAATCAATTCATTCAGAATTAGAGGGAAGCGTCAGAGCCAAGACAGTAGAAAATAGTATTTTGCCTGAGCTCTTCCTGGCTTCCCTCAGAATCAATTCCATATTAAGTCTCTGAACAGATTTTGGAGTGACAGAATTCACAAATATTTGGAGTGTCACAAGTTTATAGAATAAGATATCTTGGAAGAACCTCAGGAAAGGTCTGCCTCAGTTGGGCAGGAGGAAGGTAGTCCAGTGCAAGTGCATCATGGAGAGGTCCTGGGTGGAGAGGCTGAGGGTGGAGAATCTAGTGGGAGGCTCATAGCCAAAATACAGCAGCATTGACTACTTTGTCCTGATTCAGAAGGCCAGAGGATCATTAGACTAGCTATGAGACCTCCAACACAACTTCAGAAGGCAAATAGTGAGCCCCTGAACCCTAAAATAATAGGTGGGACTTGGCCAGCCCATCTAGCATAGTGGGAAAACCTGCAGCACCACTGATCTTAGGGCGGTGAGAAGGCTCTATTGCCCAGTAGAGGAAGCTTGCTTGGGACAATTTCTCCTTTGCTTTAAAAGTAGACCTCAAATAAAATGAGGTCTTTAAAAATGAGCAAAAAGGAGCAGCTAGGTGATGAGGTGGACAGATCACCAGCCCTGAAATCAGAAGGATCTGAATTCAAATCTGGCCTCAAACATTTAATTCTTCCTAGCTGTGTGACACCCTGGGCAAATCACTTAACCCCATTTGCCTCAGGAAAAACAAAACAAAACAAAACAAACAAACAAACAAAAAACATAAATAATTTTTTTTAAAAAGAGCAAAAAAACAAAAGGAACTCTGACCATAGACAGATTTTGTGGAGACTAGGAAAAACAATCCAAACCCTGAGGACACTAAAGGTAAACTGCCTCCAGATGAAGTTTCAAGGTGGGATATGAACTAACTAATCTCCAACTCAAAAGGCTCCCTTAAAAGAATTTTTAAAAAGATCTTAAAAGAGAGAAGAAAAATGGGGAAAGGAAATGAGAGCTTTGCAGGAGAGTTTGGAAAAGAACATAGAGAAACTGACTTTAAAATACATTTGGTAAAATGGAAAAAAAAAGAACTCCTTAAAAAGCAGAGTTGGTGAAATGGAAAAAAAATCCAATGAACAGAACAACTCCTTTAAAGTAAAATTGGCCAAATGCAAAAGGAAGTAAAAAAGGTAACTGAAGAAAATAATTCAGAATTAGAGGAGAAAGTCATGTGGGAAAGATCTTTAGTGAATTTTTAAAAATAAAGATCTGATGTATCTATGGAATAGTTACAGATATACAAGGAAAAAAACCATTTCCCCAATATCAAAGGATTATCAAGCAGTTCTTAAAAGATTAAACATAAATGACCAATAATCTTATCAAAAAATGCTCCAAATTACTGTTACTAATAATAGAAACAAAAATGAAAACAACTCAGTTTTTATTTAATACCAGTCAGATTGATAGAAATGACAAAAAAGAAAAGTGACTGTATTTGGATGGACTGTGGATAAACAGCCATATTAATGTACTATTGAAGCTGTGAATTAATTGATATAATTTTTCTGGAAAGCAGTTTGAAACAATACCCCAAAAGTCACTAACCTGACCATATCCTTTACACCAGCAATACCACTAATAGGCAGATACCTGAAATAAACCAAATACAGAGGGAAAAAATCCATATGTACAAAAGCATTTGTTGTAATGTCTCAATGGAGATGCATGTTAGAGAAAACTTCCCTTTCACTCATCTCCTAATCAAAAAAAAAATGCAGATATCTTCTGATGGCTTCCTATCAATCACAACATCACTTTTAATTGGCTGGTGATTCACAACTCCCTGCATATACTAAATGGATGATCCCTAATCTTCTGACCTCTTCTTCCAGCTGGCCTTGAAGTATATGGAGAACTTGCAATGGGATTGCTTCTTGTTTCTAATTTCTTTCCTTTGGCACAGGGGCTTGTGAGATCTCAAAAAGCATCTGATAATTTTCCCAGGCACCTTGGAATCATAGTAGTAGAAACCAGAGTATTAATAGAAGCAATAGCAGCAGAAAAAGTCTGGACAATAACAGAGTGCCATACCATGGGAAAGAAAGAGCTCAGTTGGTGTAAATAAGGTTGTGCTTAATCAAAGTAAAATGTAAAATAGCTAATAAGCAACTCTCACAAAGAAACTATTTATAAATATCCTCCAAAGCCTTGAACATTAATCTCTCAACTGATTGTATTATTCTCTGATGCCTTATTTAGTATTCCCTTTTTTATGTTTGGGAATAAAACTGCCTGGTTCATACCTGATTTATATTTGAACTTTGAATACTTTGTATTTCCTCCCATCATCTTTTTTTTTCTAGGAACGATCCCCTTAGTTTAGATCCAAAAAAGGAATATGAAGTGGGCCAAGAATTGAAATATGAGGGAGTTTAGCTGTGGTGACAGGGAACCCTAGAACCATGAATTCAGTCTGCTAAATCATATTTTCATACACAAAGCAATAAAGATGTATAATAAGCACAAAACAAGCATTAGTTTTAATATTATTATTGTTGGCAGGAAATTTAAAGGTATTGAAAAAATTTCTATAGTATTATTGGTCTTTATAATCACACAGTTTTAGCCAATGAAAGATTATGTCCACTATATCTGCAGTGCAATTATTGACTTTTTGATAATGTGATTCTCATTCTTTATATTCACCCAGAAGTGAGATGTTTATATTAAAAACTCCTGCATTGTCTTAATCACATTTCTTTTCTATAATGACTACATGATGCGGAATTGGATAAAGGAATTCATAGTGTTATTTTTTTGGGGACATTATTAGAATTCAAAAATCAAGGTTTATGAAGTGGTAAAAGTATTTAGAAGTAGGAAAAAAGATCAAATTAGCAATAAAGCTGAGGATCAGGACAATATTCATCTTCTTATCATTGACTTTTTTCTGGAGGAAAAGAAATTATTGTATGGATACGGATTAGTCTGCGAATTTTAAAATGTCAGACTCTGACCTTTATTATTTCCATTTCTTTATTAATTTTTTTCTGCCCTTTGCTTAGCTCCTCAGTGGAAAAATACATGGAAATGTAAAGGCAATGATAGAAATAATTCAGGCATGCTGTTTGGAGATAAGAGAGAGGAAAAGGATTCTCACTTGCATGGTTCTTTGGTCTTTCAGATAATTGTTGGCAACATTTCCACCAACCTCCATCAACCAGGTTTTAGTTGTTCCCTGATGGTTTATGAAGTCTTTATCTAATTCTGTTGATTCAAGCCCCGACTCTATTTTGTTCTATCAATGTTAATTGTCACAATTAATATCTCCTTTATGTCATTGAAACTCTGCACTGATTGGTGCCCTAATATTATTTAAGCAATTAATATTAATAAGCATTTATAAAGGGAAATTTCCTTTAAAGATATAGCAAGGGAGAGGATTCTGGGAAGATGCAGGATAGGTCAGAAATTTTCATGCTCTCTAGATTTCCCCCACAAACAAGACAAAATTGTACCTCTGGGCAAAGGTGGAGTAGTTAAAAATAAATTGGAGTCTGGGCAGACCACAGGTCCTCCTGGGAAAAGAGCCAAAGAAAGTTATCAAGACAGAGTTTTAGCAGGTGTGAAATGTAAATACTTCCAGGCTAGTTTCTTTTCTTTTTTTCTGGACAAATTACTTTATTTTCTTATTTCCTTAACAGATAGTCCCATCATACCCTGTTCTTAAGTGTTTAGAAAAATTTCTCAGTGATGCTGGAAAGTTCAATCGTCAGGTTATTTTCACTGAGCCTGGGGCTAGTTGAGTTGGGAAGTAGACTTTCTAGCTCCAGTCACAAGAACTTCTACCTCTCAGCAAGTGTCAGAAGTGGGATAACTAAGTCTGGGTAGATTGAGAGAACCTCTGCTAATAAGGGAAGCCAGTTCCATCTGTGCTGCTGAGATGTGGCCCTGGATGAGAAGGAATCAGCCTATGCCTGATGAATGCAGATGCAGTGGGGCAGAGACCATGCTGGCTGTGAGCACTTATGGGTAGAGTCTTTGGTTTCAGATTCCAGACCAAAGGGAATAACTGATGGATGACCTGAGACCAGAGCCATCATTTCCCCCATACTAAAAAGCTTTTATTTTCAAAAAAAGCAGGCAAAGGAGAAAAACCCAACCACAGAATTAGAACAAAATGTGAAATATCTCATCAGAAAAACAACTGACTTGGAAAATAAATTGAGGGGAGGTAATTTAAGAATTATTAAACTACTAGAAAGCCATAATCCAAAAAGAGCCTAGATAATGTATTTTTCTATACATGTTTCCATAATTATTATGCTGCACAAAAAAATCGGATCAAAGAGGAAAAAATTGAGAAAGAAAACAAAAAGCAAGCAAACAACAACAAAAAAGTGAAAATACATATTGTGATCCACATTCAGTGGCCCCAATCCTCTTCCTCGATGTGGATTGCTCTCTCTATCACAAGTCTATTGGAATTGGCTTGAATCACTTCATTACTGAAAAGAACCACATCCACCAGAATTGGTTGTCACATAATTTTATTGCTGCTATGTACAATGTTCTCTTGGCTCTACTCACTTTACTTACCATCAGTTCATATAAGTCTCTCCAGGTCTTTCTGAAATCGCTAGATAACATATTTCAAGAAATTATCAACAGCATTCTGATATCTTAGATCCAGTGTGTAAAATAGAATAGAAAGAATCTACCTATCATTTCCTAAAAGAGATCCCCAAATGAAAAAACTCAGAAATATCATAGCCAAATTCTAGAGATCCCAGGTCGAAAAGAAAATATTTGAAGAGCCAGAAAGAAACAATTCTGATATGATAGAGGCACAATGAGGATTACACAAGATTTATCAGCTTACATGTTAAAGGGGCAGAAGACTTGAAATATGATATTCCTGAAGGCAAAGGAACAAGTATTATAACCTGAATCACTTTCTAAGCGAAACTGAACATAATTCTTCAAGAGAAAAAAAATTAATATTTAATGAAATAGAAGACTTTCAAGCATTCCTGATAAAAAGAACAAAAATTTGACATTCAAATATAAGACTCAAGAGAAGCAGAAAAATGTAAACATGAAAGAGAACTTTTTAGGGGCTTAATAAAGATAAACTCTTTACATTCTTTTATGGAAAGATGATACATATGACTCCTAAAATCTTTATTATTGTTAGGACATTTAGAAGTCTGCATAGCCAGAGGACATGGATACGAATTTTAATGGGGTGAAAAAGAAGGATGTACTGCAGAGGGAAAGGGAAGGTAGAATGAGTAATTTTTCTCAGAAAGAAGAGGCAAACAAGGAAGAGCTTTTATGTTATAGTGAAGGAGAAAAATAGGGATGATAGGCAAGCTTGAACCTCCTTCTTATCTATTTCATTCAAAGAAGGAAAAATATATACACGCATATCCACCTATGTACATATATACATATCCATACATACAAACATATTCAGGTATAAGGATCTATGAGGTAAATAGAAGAGGAAGGCGATAAGCAATGGGGGAGGGATAGGATAAAAAAGAGGTTCTATTAAGGGAGGTGGTGGTCAATAACAAAACAGGCTTTTGAGGAGGAATAGAATAAATTGTGAAAGAGAAGGATAAACAGAAGAAAATAGAATGGAAGGAAATACTCAGTTAATAATCATAACTATGAATGTTAACAGTATAAATTTGCCCATAAAAATGGATGCAAATAGCAAAATAGATTAGAACTCAGAATCCAACAATACAATGTTTATAACACTGCACTTGAAACGGAAAAACACAGAGAGGTAAAACAAAGGCTGAAGTAGAATCTTTTATTCATCAGCTGAATTGAAAAAGGTAGCAGTAGCAATCATGATCTCAGACAAAGCTATAAGAAATGATAAGGAGGCAGTTCAGGAAAAAAAAAAAACATGGCAAGACTTATATAGACATTGATACAAGGTGAAGTGAGAACTGAGAGATCATTAGTCACAATTACCACCTATATACAAATGATTACCAGTTCTATATAGCTAATCCTGCTTTCTTGTCTGAACTATAGTCATATGTCTCCAACTGTCTTTGGGGACATTTGGAATGAGAAATCCCATAGATACCTCAAACTCAACAAGTCCAAAACATTCCATTATTTTTCCCTAAAATGTCTCTCTACTTCTGAATTTCCTTAATACTGTAGAGCTGATGTGTCAAACACATTGATGGCCCATGGCAACATGTTTGTAGTCCTCAGTACTTCCAAGTGCTGTTTGCACCACATGTAATTAACAATTTAAAAATATTTAATAAAATAAATAAAAAATAATAAAACATAGGTAATATTAATATTTCAAGTTCTAAGTCAATATGCTGAACACAAAGATCATTATATATGAATTAGTGGTCACTGATTTTATTTGCATAACATTACTGTTATAGAAGACACCACTATTTTCCTAGTCACAGAGACTCACAATGTCACTGTCATCTTTATTCTTACCCATTCCATATAATTAAAATTTTGCCAGATTTTGTTGTTTCTAATTTTAAAATATCTCTTACATGTACCCTTCTTCTTTTACTTAGTTAGCCAGCACTTTCTTAGGACCTCAGGAAGGACAAGTACTTCTGAGAGTTGCCAAGCTTTTTTTAGGGCTGCTTATCCACTGTGGTATCTCCCTGTCACCCAACCCTCACCTGTGGCTCCAAGAAATTGTAGCATGTGTCGTGGCCAAATTTTATGGGTAGTAAAACTGTCTTGATAGAGGGACTAAACTAGATTGAGGGTATCCAATGGTTTGCAAACCTGTTGATGAATTAGGGGGATGTCTCTCCCAAACATATGAACATTTCCCCTGGTGGACTGTATAGAATAGAACAATTTCTTCCAATAGCCATAAAGGATGCTGAAGCAGGTTGTTGGAGCAATGAGACCTTGGTCACACCTTGAAGATGTTAAGGTCATCCACTGCATCTTAGGCTACTGTTGGCTATCCCAACTTTTTGTCCTGCCACTGGACTTCAATAACTATGGATAAGAGAGGCCAACAACTTTGTGCAATTCTGCCTCGTTTAGATTTAATTCACTAAAAACATCATCTCATGATATCATTGGTCTTCTTTGAAAATGAACAACAAAAACAATGGGTCTTCATCATCTCTCATTCTATAGCATCCAAAAATTACTCTATGCAATAGTCCACAGTCTTGGTTGGATTATTGTAGTAATTTTCTGACTGGTCTTCCTGCCTCAAATCTCACCCTAATCAATTTAGCTGCCAAAGTGATTTTCCTAAAGTTTAGCTTTGATTATGTTACCGGTTACTCAGTAAACTCATGTACCTCCCCATTACCTCCAAGATCACATGTAAAGTCTTCTCTTTGACATTTAAATAGCTTCACAATCTGGTCCCTTCCTACTTTCCCAATTTTGTACTTTATTCTCTTACATGTACCTTATAGTTCAGCTATACTGGTCTTTTTAACTATTCTTCACACAGGAGATATTTCCCTTCACCTTAACTGCATTGTCTGTCCACCATGGTTGGAATGTTCTTCCTCATCTCAGCCTCTTGTTTTCCCTGGCTTCATTAAAGATTCATTTCAAAGTCCAGCTTCTGCAGAATGCTTTTTCTGGTCTCTTCAGCTATTTATGCCTTTTCCTTTGAGGCTACTTTGCTCAACTTTGTGTATCTCTTGTTTGTACCTGGACATTTGCGTGTCCTGCCCCATAAGAAGGTTAAATATTTAAGGGCAGGGACTTCTTGCCTTTCATTTAATCCTCACAATAATCCTATGAGAGAGATGCTACTATCATTCACATTTTATAGATCAATAAACTGAGGACCAGCTAAATTAACTTACTTACAAGGTCATGTAGATAATTAGTGACAAAATCAGGATTTGTACTGTTTTTTTATATTGTGATGCATTTTATTAAAAGCTCAGAATCAAAAAAAAAATTTAAAGGTCATTATTTAGATTCTTTTTTCCCAAAAGCTTTGTCCATTTGATAATATGAATGTCTCTCATTAACTAGAACCATGACTTTTAAAAAATTAAGTGGCTTTCATCCAATTTATATTTTTAAAAGAACATTTTAATAACCCTAATCTTCATTTTTGGATTTCTACCAAGAAAAACAGTAATATTTTGTATTGAAATATTATGCTTTTTTTGGATAGCATGTGAAAATATTCATAAATAATAGGTTATTAGCCCACACAGTATTTTGTGAAAGTGTTAATTATTATTAAAAAGTTGAAGAGAATAAAGTTGAATTGATTTTTCTCTGGTAATACAAATAATCCAAAAAAAAAAAAAAAGACAAAGTTCATTCATTTGTTTAATCACTCAGTATTTATTAAGCATCAGGCAATATGCTGGGGATAGAAAACAATAAGAAAATAGATACTGCCATCAAAGAGCTTATATTCTTCAAGGGGATGATAAACAATATGTTCACAACTAAATTTAATATAAACATAAGTAAATACAAAATAAATCTCTGTGATCTCTAGGGGAGCACCAACAACTAGTCCAGTAAGGAAAGATCTGTGGTTTGGTAATGTTTTGCTCTGGAATTGAGGTCCAAAAAACATCTTCTTGAACAGGCACTCAGAATGATCAGAAGAGGAACTTCACAAATATGTTTTGACTTTACATTTGTTTTCCTTATAACTATTCTTAGGAAGCAATAGTTATAAGAAAAAATAAATGTAAATAGGATGATTAAGAGAAGAAGAGGAAGTATAAGAATCAGTAACAGAATTCTGAACTAAGTGAAAAGAGGAGGAATAAAGCAAATGGGAACACATCAGTTTAATTATAGATTATTGGTGTTGATCATATTCCTTCTCTCTTACCATCTTTATTTTCTTATAAAGGGGAAAAGGGAAAAAAAAGAAAAATACCATTCTCAATCAGAATCATGTGTGCATTGGATGAATTTGCCCATAAAATGGAAGAGAGTAGTAAAATCCAATAGGATTTATAAGAAACACATTTGAAATGTAAAGACTATACAGAGTTTAAATGGGAGGTTGAAAGAAAATTGAATATGATTCAGTTAAGTTTAAGAAAGCAGAGGTTAGGGTGGCACTGTGATCTTAAAAAAGTCAAAAGTAAAAATATATATGATAAAAAGAGGGAGATAGGGAAACAACCTGCTATTAAAAGGCACCATAGACTATGAACTAATGACAATGAAACACTTAAAAAATATACTGAAGAAAGCAGAAGGAAGTTCTGAAGGGCCACAGAAAAGTAGAGAAATATGTTAAATACAACATAAAGAATTACAATTTAATACACAATCCTTTTTTTGATGCTCTTGTTTGTATATAGAAGCTATTCATGTTTGTTGATGCTTGTCAAGGTTGTGATTAAAAAAACAAGAAAAAGGGAAAAAATTAGCCTGAAAAGATTTTATGTGTTTTGTTGGAGTATAAGATCAATGTGAACCAACTCTATGACATAGCAACCAAAAATCCTAACTCAAGAATTTTAGGGATTTAGCAATGGAAGGGACATTGGAAGTCATTTAGTTCAATCCTTTTATTTTATTGATAAATAAAATGAGGACTAGGAAGGTTAAACCACTTTCGCAACATCACTTAAAAAGTAAATGGCAAAACCAAGATTTCAATTCAGGACTTCTGACTTTCAAGTCAGAAAGTAGCTTTCAAGCTACTGCCTTAGATGGTATTGAGACACCAATAGGCAGATGTAAGGGAATGGCCCTGTTGTTATCTTCTCCAGACAAATTTTCTCTGAAATATTATGTTCTATTTTCGACATTAGATTTTAGAGATCATACAAAGAAAGGCAAGTAGATCTCAAGACAATGTCACATCAGGTGAAGGGGATGGGAATATTATTATGAAGAAAAGGATATTTAGGTAGAACATACAACTATCTTCAGGGATTTATGGGAGATAAATTTTTTCTTTTGGCTGAGGCAATTGGGGTTAAGTGACTTGTTCAGAGTCACACAGCTGGGAAGTGTTAAGTGTTTGAGGACAGATTTGAACTCAGGTCCTCCTGACTTCAGGGCTGGTGCTCTATCCACTGCACCACCTAGCTGCCCTATGGGAGAAAATTTAAACTTTGTTCTGTTTGTCCCCAAAACAGAGAACAAGAAGCAAGAGACAGATGTTTCAAAGATGTAAATTTTAGCTAATTGAAACTACTTCTTAATGATTAAAATATACAAAAATATAAAGGGTTATTTTGAAAAGTAGCGGGTTCCCCTTTACTGAAAGTCTTCAATCAAAAAATAAATAACCACTGGTCAGAGAGGTTGATAGGAAACTTTTTTAAAATAGTATTTTCTTCTTCCATATACATGAAAGATAGTTTTCAACATTCATCTTGGCAAAACATTATGTTCTAAAATTTTCTCCCTTTTTCCTCCTGTCCTCCCTCCTCAATACAGAATGAAATCTAATATAGGTTAAACATGTGCAATGAAGAAGAAACTCTTCAACCTAGGTTGGGCCAGATTGGAACTACATGAATGACAGGATTATAGATTAGACTAGAAAAGACCTCAAAATAAACAGGAATTTGTTGCTTGTCCATAATCAAAGAAGACCAATGATATCAGGAGAAGAATTTCTTGATTCAAAGCAGAATGGACTTAAATGAGGCAGAAATGTGCAAAGTCATCAATACTCTATTCTTTCCTCCAGGATCATCAGAGTCTGGTGGCAAGCCATGGCTCAAGACAACTGGTGATGACTCCAGATGCAGTGGAATTTATTAAATGCTTCTTATGCTTCTTATGAAATGCCTGGTACTGTCCTAAGCACTCAAAACACAAAGAAAAACAAAAGCAGACCTCATTTTACAGATGAAGAAATTAAGTAATCAGTCAAGTGTCACTCAGATAAATTAGCACAGCCAGAATTCAAACCATATTCCTTTGTCTTCAAATTCAGTCCTATGAGAAAGCCCCTTCCAACTCTGAGATTCTGTGATTCTGGAGGAGACATGGGGGTGGAGGTAGGTTGAGGGATAGCCTGGAGGTAGAGAAATCAATATGGAAGTCATTACAATTACTCAATTAAGAGGTCATTGGCCAGAACTAGTGCCCATGCGCAAAATGATGGAGGTAAGAGATGATCTGGGGTGAGAATTTATAAGTGTACACTATGAAAAGAAAAGAAGGAAGAATCAAAGATAAATTTAAGGCCATGAACCTTGGGTGACTGGAAGGATAATAATCCCCTCGACAGAAATAAAAAGTTTGGGAAATTGGTGTATTTAGGAGAAAGATGTAGAATCCCATCTTTGGTATATTCATTTGGAGGGAAAAAACAGATTGCTTTATGTATATATTGCCATCTTTGTTCAATTTATGGAAAGAGCTCATGCATTTACATGAAGATAAGTCAAGATAGAAATAATTTAATAATCATTTAATAAGAGCACTAGCACTGTGATCCTGGGCAAAGTCATTTAACCTCTCTGTGCCTCAGTTTCCAAATGTTTAAAATTAAGGGGTGTACTCTATGGCCCTTAAGATCCTTTCTACTTCTAAATCTATGGTCCTGGGAAAGCTTTCCTCTTTTCATTCTGAGATCAAAGTGGAAATTCATTCCAACTTGGAAATTCCAATCTCTAAATACACTATTCTGTTTTTCTTCTTGTTCCCCAAAGTTTATGTATTAGAACTTTATATTTGTTCTTGTTGTATTTTCATGATTAGTGTATTGGTATTAGCCAAAACGCCAATAAGCCAAAATATAAAAATCTTTTTGAATGATATTCATTCAAATTCAAAATTTTTTTCATTATTGTTGAAAAGATAAGAAATGAATAGAATCATAAAAGTACAAAATACAGAACTAGACAAATTTAGCTATAATTTGATTCAAATATATTAATGAAAATAAAGGAATAAAATAGCCCATTCCCTCATGGAGTTTCCATTCTAATGGTGGGAAAAGGGACACAAATGTACACTGTAAGTAAGAATAATGTATATGCAAAGTACTTTCAAGAGTGAAAGAGCACAAACTACTAGAATGATTTGAAAAGGCAAAAGATTCCATTTAGGAGGTCAAATCTGAAGTGGGCTTTGAAGAAATCTAAAGATTTTAGGAGGGAGAGGTGAAGAAGAATGATATCCAAGTATAGGGGACCAGTTATATAAACTCACTGAGGTGGGAGATGGAACATGGAATCCTTGAGTTTTATTAAAATGGGGAAGGAAAATTATATAAAACAAGATTGGAAAGGTAGGTAGAAATTGCAAAGGAAAGGGTTTTAAATGTCAGGTTGTCCTAGAAGAAAGAGAGAGCCTTGTGTGTTTATTTTACTAACTACATGTGGTTTGTGTATAAACATTTTTGACATCAAATATAGAATATTGTAACACTGATCTTGCAGTTATAGAATGTTATTACAGTAAAAGCTTCTACATCTTCATTTTGGAAAGTAGAACTATTTCAATGTTCATTAAAATGTTCACATTTGTCAATGGTTCAAGACTACTAGTATGGGTAACAATTTTGGAAAGACTTCCTTACAAGGGGATACATGGGGCACATAGAAGATAGCTGAGCCTGGGAAGTCTCTATTTCATCACTAACATTTTCTCCACATGGTTCCCGCTATAGCCCTGATCATTTCTATAACCCTAGATTGCTGCAACCAATGAAACTCCCAGAAAGGCAATGAACGAACTGGTATAGAAATAAATGCCTCCCTGCTGATGTATCCCATTTGAGTACTTTCTGGGAAATAACTTCCTTGGGGACAGAATTTCCAGTAAATGTTCTTTCTGCGACATAGCTCCTTGATGATTCCACCTTTTCTCCTATGTCATACCACTCTATACAAAAGAATTTTGATTCTGTAAGCATTGGGAAATCCTGATGTGGGAACCAGAACAAATCTGATCTCTCCTACATCTTAAGCAATACATACGTCTCTGAAACATATGGAAATTCAATGATTTACTCAGGGCGACGTGGATGGTAAATGTCAGAGTAAAATTTGAAGCCAAATCTCTCTGACTCCAAGCTGAGTACTTTGTTCAACACATAATGTTGCTTCTTGTACATTCAATACTATAACATTTTTTTGGGAAAAGAACTTTTTAGGTCAACATTCTATAGTTAAAGAATGATGAAATATTATTTGCTCAATGTGCTAAAAATGTTCTTTACCAGATGTTGCTCTAAAGCATTAATTCACTAAAACATAATAGCAACCCATTCATTAAGATTTGTTTGCATGTGGCCTGGCCTGGTTTTGAAGAGAGCAATTAATATAGTCCCATCCTTGTTTAGGGAAAAGTGAAATATGATCAAGGTAGCTAGTTAGTGCAGTATCTACTACTAGTAGAGTTCTGGACCTAAGTTTCCTCAGCTATAAAAAGAGGATAACCTACTTCTCAGTATTGTGAGGATTAAATAAAATATTATTTTAAAGAGCTTAGTACATGGGTGCTAGTTAAGTGCTGTATAAATTCTAGATATTTTTATAGTGTTATCTTTTATTTATGCTATCCATCTTTCAGAAATTAAGTACAAAATTTTATATTTATTCCTATTGATTTTGATCTTATTTATATCTGATTTTATCTGATTTGGTTCATCATTCTATCTTGCTGAAATCTTTTTTGGATTATGATTCTGTCATTTGATGTATTAGCTCCCAGCTTTGAGCAAACACCACATTTAATAAGCAAACTTTCTGTTTTCATCTAAGTAACGGATAAAAGGTTGGGCAGGATAGAACTAACCCAGTAGAGTGATAGCAGAAGTTGACATGTGTCCATTTATTTGTCCAATATCACATGGATTCAACTCATCCTGGAAAATAATGAACACAGCAATTACAGGAAGGCTCTAGATTGAAGGAACTTCAGAAGAAATTAGAAGCAGATCTGGCTACACATAGCTAGGCACAAAAACAGGTATGTACCCACAGAACCACTGCATTTATTAAACTGGCATAATGTTGCATAGCTCCACACATTTGACTTGCTTATTATAATTGTAGTTAGGACTTCATACTTCATTGCTTATTAACTCTCTTTTGTATCTTGGCAGTACTATTGATTTTAATCACTTCCACTTTATATATTGCCTAGTGTGTCTGGCCCTGCCATCTTGGCTCATTCAACATTATTCTGACCTCCTCTACTCCTAAATCACAATTCCTTTTTCTTTTCCTCCTCCCTGTCTCAACCTCCCATCACTTACTGCTCCTGAAACAGAGAACAATGAACAACATGCATCCCACTGCTTTGTAGCACTTGGCAGACCTTGGCAAACTGCTGGGGAACTGTTCATTAATCAGCATTCAGGGAAAGGTGTCTTTCTATTTGATCTAGCAGGAAACTAGAGTTTATCGAGTTGGTGGAAGTCACTAGAGTTTATTGAATTGGTGGGGGACATGTTTAGACTTCAGCTTTAGGGGCTTCTACATCTTGTCTACAAGAGTATTTATTAGAAGAAACTTTATTGAATATTTTGCTGAAATCCAGGTACACCATCAGATCATACACAGCTCCTTTGCTGAAAGGCTTTTCACACATGGCCAGTGGAAACAAATACTTTTTTAAAACCTCTGCTGGCTATTCAGAGGTATCAGGGAAGACTCATTACCCTGCCCTTGTTACTGATGAGTTTCTTTCAACAAACTCCAGCTGGCTCTCTAAAGGCTCATTACCTTTCGCCAGAACCTAAGATGCTCTCTAGTAGTTATTTGCCATCTCACCCTAGCCTATACGATAGAGCATCCAAGTTATCTAGAGCTACAATATATTGATCATGTCTATGGTGTTTGGATGTATTTGCCCATCTTAGAGGTTTGCACTTGTTCTCTCTGTTGTGGATTCATGCCTTGGTAGGGCAGCAAGACAGCTCAGTGGATAGAGAACCAGAGTCAAGAAGTCCCAAACTGGTCTCAGACACTTACTGGTTATGTGACCCTGAGAAAGTCACTTATCCCTATTTGCCTTGTTTCCTCATCTGTAAAATGGGCTGGAGAAAGAGATGGCAAACCCTTCTAGTATCTTTGCCAAGAAAATCCCAAAAGAGGTCACAGAATTAAATCATGTGTATGATCTGATGCTGAAATGACTGAACAACAGTTGAGGAAATGATAAGAGTACTAGGCCAGAAGTCAGGAAGACTTATCTTCTTCAAATTTGGTCTCAGAATTTACAAGCTGTGAGATCTAATCCTGTTTGCCTCAGTTTCCTCATTGATAAAATGAACTAGAGAAGGAGATGGCAAACCACTTTAGTAGCTTTGCTAAGAAAATCTCAAATAGGATTACAAAGAGACATACAAAATTGAAACAATTGAACAACAATATACTTTTGCACACTTACAGAAAAGTATCACCCTTCCAATTCATACTGGGTATTTCAAAATCCACAAATATACTCTGCCATTATCCAGAGTAATATACTAATCCAGTGGATTGTCTGAAATAAAGCCTCAATGAATGTATCTTAATCATGGTGATGCAATAAATAATTTTTCCTATTGGTCCAACATAAAATACTGTTAATCCCAGATAACTGTTTTAATTTTGCAAATATTTATTCCTCAAGCTTCATTAGTAAAAGACCCTTTCTAGAAAGTTATCAGGATCAATGTAGAATTTTACCAAAAAAGGGATTTTGGAAATCAACTTAGTCTGGTTTTTAGAAAAGAGAAAACTGAGACCTGGAAGATTAAATGGCTTACCCAGAAACGCCAAATTTCAAGTATCTTACATATAAGATAAAAGAAGTAGTTACCCAACCAGTTCTCAAACTCCTAGATTCCAGAATAGTCTTTAACTTAAGATTAAAAAGAATGGGTTTTTTTAGCATGCTTCATCTCTCTATCAACAAGCATTAGAGGTGGTCTTTGTTCTGATAATAGACAGTCTCATACTCTTTTCACCACACAATATTTACATCTAAAATTGGAGTGCTATCCATCAGAAGCTACCAAATTACCTGAAAACTTCATTTTTATGTCCAAATATAAATGATAGACTTTGGTATTGTAGCCTAGAAGCATATGTATCTTTGAAAACTCTAATATCCTCCATTGCATTATTGGAAGGGCTTTAATTTCAGATGGAGTTTTTTTTAAAAGAGGGAAATTCTATGAAATGAGAACATTGTATACCTTATTTTTGATTAAGGCATAGATTAATGAAACATCTGAAGTCAATGAAAATAATTATTTGAGTTGATTTTTCAGGCTATTAGGTTTGCAATCACTGCAAATACTTTGAGTTCCGTAGGAGGAAAAATACCTGTCCTAATGGCTTTAAAATGAGCTAGATGTCCTAGAGTCTAGGCACTCTCTTTGGGGAGGAGCTGTTAAGACATTCATCTATCATTAAAGTGTAGAGAAAATGAAAACTGCTACTTCTGCAAACTCTAAAGGAATGGAAAAGATTTTAATCAGGGTTTACTATGCACTGAGCACTGTGCTGAGTATTGGTGTTTAAAAACAAAAAAGAGATAATCCTTGTCCTACATTCTATTGGAAGAGGGGATAATAAAGGAGAAGTCAGCTTTTTGAAAGATGGAAAGGCTATAATATGGAAGCCAAGCAGCAAAGTAGATGAAAAGGCTTGGTAACTCTAGGAGAACTATGACCAGGAAAATCATCTCCATCCAATGACTGATCTCAGTCTGTCATTTTATCTGTTAACAATGAGATTCTAGAGGAGAAAATATTATTTAAAATTTATCCTAAAGTCTTAGTTGTTAAAACATTAAGACTTTAATGTCTTAATGTTTAATGACATTGTTACCTGCCAATTATCATGACCAATTTGAACTCTCATTTTAATACTAAGGTTGGTCTTGAATATCCACAAAGTTCTTACTTTTAACATTTTCATGAAATTTTTTAATTTAAAAAAAATAAAAATAAGTAAGTCCTTTTAAACAACCTGAAATTCTAAGACTTGGGAAAATATATTCATAAAAGTTGCTAAATCACCATAAAAAAAGAAAAGCAAGAATAGTAGTAGGAAATGTATTCTGATTACAAGCAATTAATCAAAACAAATTCACTGAGCCCTTTGATATCTTGATGAAAAACATATGAATATATTTATCTTATTTCTCTGGTCAATCAAGCATCACTCTTAAAACACTTAAGAGAAAAATGAGCTTCACCCACAGATTGTCCTAATTTCCAATGGATAATTTTTTTCTTATTAAATTTCTTGTTTTATAAAAATTTGGATCACTAGGTGCTTCATATTTCTAGCATTATAAATGCATAGATGAAACCTCCCAGAAGAAGATATAATGGAATTTTTTATTCAACAAATTAGCAATGTTAATAGTGAGGTAATGATGGTAAAGAAAGTGCTAACTTTTGTTAGTAGATTGGGGACTGAGCCTCAGTTTCAGCATTTACTAGCTGTGCAATTCTGGCAAAACAACTTGCCCAGTCCAAATTATAGTTTCCTTGCCTGTAAAATAAGGGAAATGGCAACCTTAACTGTTCTCATTTTCTTGGATACTAACATGGCATTTAACTTCAGAAGGGAGGGATGTTGTCATTCCTCACCTTTCTATTAAAAAAAAAAACAAGAATGGAAGACTTTGGACCATAACCATAATATCATAACCAAAGTTCATGTGTGTCTGGTCATCTCCTGGTTCCCAATTTCTGTCTTTCCACAATGATTCCTCCATCACCCATCATCTGGTTTAATCATTTCCTTTCATTTAGATCCAGCTTCTATGTGTCTAGTATTCCTGCCTGCTTCCTAGGCATTTCTTGGATCTCTGTACGCTAAAAACAAAGTTTTGAAGTCAAGTGAAGATAAAGTATAAGGAAAAGTTAGAAAAAAAAGTGATGGTCAATAGGATCAAATCCATCAAAACTTTTAAAAAAAACTTTAAAAAAAATAGATTTTTGTGAAAGTTTGTTCCTCAATGGCCCTGTAGGGAACCTTTCTATTGTGTAGTAAGGAAAGAAATAGGATTACAATGAATTGAAGAATGAATGGGTAAAGAGGAAGTGATGTCAAAACTGTTGAATGTAGAGTCTTCACAGCAAAGATAAGGGAAGTGATAGGATAATGGTATAAAAGACATGGTTTGTTACCATTTAGAAAGGGAATTGGTTATCTCTAGGAGCTAGCATAGAGTCCATCAAAAATAGGCCATATAAGACTTTTTTTTTGACAGAGGAATGCCAAATATATAGCCAAATACATAGCAACCATGTACTCTGAGGATCCAATTACACTGACATTTTTACTGTTCTATGAATAAGGCATTGCATCACTTAGCTATAACCGTTTTCTCTGGTTGTCTGACCCCATGCCATGGTCCCTCCTCCTCATCTCCACTTACTGACTTCCCTGGCTTCCTTTAATTCCCAACTTAAATCTTTTCTTCTAAAGGAAATTTTTCCAATCCCTTTTAATTCTAATTTCTTCCTTCTGTTAGCAATTTCTTTCTTATCTGGATTATTTTTACATTTTTTTTTGCTTGTATTCCCCCTGAGACTGCAAATTCCTTGAAGTCCAAGGGATCATCTTTTGTCTTTTTTTTTCTATTTTCAGAATTTAACACAGTGCCTGGCACATAGTAGGCACTTAATAAATGTTAAGTGGCTAATTGACAGATCTGGATTTGAGGAAGGCATTTGGCAAATTCTCTCATGATATTCTGCCCATATGATAGTCAGATGTGAGCTACATGAAAGTATAGTTGGGTTAATAGATCAATACTGATCTAGATGAAACACTCTAGGAACTTCTCCTGTTTGATATTTTAGAGAACACAAAGTTAGAACGGTCTAATCCTAGTATATAGAGTGTGGGGAAGATGGCTCCTAACAAACTGATTTTTGCCAGGCCAGGATGTAAATACCATTACTGTTAGTATGCAAGGGATGTCATCAAGGGGGTACTACAATAGGTTGTTGACAAAATCAAGATCCAAAATATCTGGACAAGTTTGAATGAATAGTGGACCAATATTAGATGAAATTTATCTGGGATAATTTGAGAATTGATTCATATATTGATTGAAAAATTCAACAGCTTCGTAATACATAATTCATGTAAAAATGAATTAGTACTCATAGTAAAAAAATTCAGACTCAAAACACCACTCAAAATAACTAATAAAATATTGTTAATGTTGTTCAGTCATTTTCAATTGTGTTAGACTGTGATTTCATTTGGGGTTTTCTTGACAGAAATATTGGAATGATTGATCATGTTCTTCTCCAGTTCATTTTATAGATGAAGAAATGGAGGCAAACAGGGTTAAGTGACTTGATGAGAGTCACACAGCTAATGTCTGAAGACAGATTTTTGAACACAGAAAGATAAATCTCACTGAAAATAGTAACTATGTGAATGCTAAGGTACCTTGCCCTCACTGAAAAACATCTAAAGTCTTGGTTGAGTATTGCATGTCATTCTTAGGATGGTCATAAATAAATTAGAGTATTCTCAGGATGATGAAAGGACCAAAGTTCATAACATCTAAGAATCAACTAAAGATACTAGGATGATTAGTTTAAAAAGTCTAAACTTTTTTTTTTAAACTTTTCATATCAAAAAAGGAATTAACCTTGTTCTAGTTTGTTTCAGAGGGAAGAAAAAATGCCAAGGGATAGAAACTACAGAAAGCCAGACTTTGGTTCAATATAAGGAAAAACTTCCTAAAAATTAGAACTGTCCAACAATAGATTGGGCTCTTTCAGGAGATAGTGAGTACCACATCAATGGAAGCCACTACCATGACAATAGAAACAACAGCTGACATTTATGAAGTGCTTTAAAATTTAGAAATTATTTTATGTACATTATTTCATGAAATCTTCAAAGGAACCTTGAACCTCACTAATGCTCTCACTTCAAGTCTCAATGCATTATAATCATGTATTAATTGCTAGTGATTAGTGCCCCTACCATTTAACACAAATTAATTAATTCACTTTTGGAGAAGGATATTTAATGAGGAAACATAGCAAGAATAGAAGTAAAAATGTTTTCTGCTAATACCTGGAGGCACACTTTCCCTTATAGCCCTTATCTCTAGGGAGAGTGAATTCAAACTTTATATGGTTTCTACAAAGCATTAGTACCATCAAATATAATTTCAAAAACACATAGACACTGGGTGAGTTCTAATTTGTGCTAGTTGTAGGCTAGGTCTCTTAAGTCATTTCTCTGGTCCTCCCTGCAGGTCTGGACCAGGAGGATCATTCCTTTTGGCTTCAGTTTTGATATGGCTGGCTGCAAAACTTATCATGAACTCCATCTCTGTTGGCTTACTAATCTCTTGAAGTTCATGCAATTATGACTGTCTCCAATATTCCTTTATCTAAACGCAGAAATAATAGATTGAATAGAGAAAGAAGCAAAAGACCTTGTATTCATAGACTATACTATAGCATTCTGAGTTGTGAGAAAAAAAGACCTGAGGCTTCTCTCCCCATTTGGAGTTTTATAGAATATCTTGCTGCCATAATCTACTATTAGTGGGCAGGAAAGACCCAGACTAAAGAAACTTACTTTGGTTGGTTAATATTTTTTAAAATATAACCCAGTTCTTGCTCTATAGTCAATCAAAAAGAGCCTTCTTTACCTTGTAGTTAGTGTACTAGAACTGTTATAGAATGTCTCAATGTTCTAAAGTCTATGTGGAAATTGCATCAGCCAAGCAAGCTGTACCCACTCAGAAAGACTGAGTTCACTGACCAGTCCCCTTCTTCACTGTTCTTGCTTTACAAGCATACTCATCACCTGTACTTGAAGCCTTTCATGCTTGGTACATGCTGCTAGAGCTTGCATTTCCTGGCAAACTTTCAAGTCCAGGGTAGCCTTTGTTCTTGAGGAAGTTACATGACTGCTTTGGCAACACATATACTAAAATTGTAACGATACGAAATAATTTAACAGGGTCCCTGTGCAAGGATGACATACAAATTTGTGAAGTTCCATAATTTTTTTATGGGAAGGGGGAGGGTGATAAAAGAGAGGCTATACTGGGGGACAGAGTGTACTTTTGAGGAGGGATAGGGTAAAAGGAGAGAGAATAAATGGGGGAAATACAATTAGCAATAGTAATTGTAAAAAAAAATTGGAAGCAAGTTTCTCTGATAAGGCATCATTTCTCAAACAGAGAGAGAAGTTAAGTCAAATTTATAAGAAATAAGAACCATGCCCAAATTGATGAATGATCAAAAGATACAATCTGTGTGCCCAAAGAGCTGCAAATTCATGCATATCCTTTGACCTAACAATACCTCTACAAGGCATGAATATCTTTCAAAAGATATTTGAAAAAAACAGAAAAAAAAGAAAATTACCTATATGTACAAAAAATATTCACACTAGCTCTCTTCTCAGGACAAAAAAAATTAGAAATTGAGGGGATGTCTATCAATTGGGAAATGGCTCAATAAACTGTGGCATGTGTTTGTGATGGAATATTATTGTTATCTAGGAAATGATGAATATGAAGCTCCCAGGGAAAAAAAACTGGACAGTCCTCCATGAACAAAATGAAATATACTGTTTACAAAGTAATAGAAATATTCTGGGATGATCAGATGTAAATGGCTTTGTTATTCTCAGTAGTACAATCATCCACAATTACTCTGAAGGAATTATGATGAAAAATCCTATCCATACCCAGAAAACAAACTGATTGTGTCTGAATACAGATTAAAGCACACTCTATTTCTCTCTATATTTCTTTCTTTCTAACTTAATTTTCCTTGAATGTTTTTATATTCATCAGGATAGGAGATCTATGTTTTCTTTCACAACTTGATTTTTTAAAAAAGTTTTGCATAACTTTACATGTGGTTTCTTAATTATGGGTGGGAATAAGGAGAGAAACTGTAACTAAAAGATGTTAAAAACAAATTTTTAAAAATGTTTTGAATTTAACTGGAGAAAAACATTAATTAAATAAATAAAACAAAAAGAGTACTTCCATGGAGGAATATTAATATGCAGACTGAATTTCATAATATAAATTGAGTAGATTTTACTCCTCAATGTTTTTTAATTAGTGAGTTCTTTCTACTCAAGGTTTTTTTTTATTTTTAATGAATTGATTGGAGAATTTTTTCTGAGTGATAACAAGAGGAAAACTATGAAGCTGATTAATGAAAGAAATTACAAACCCTTATTCCTTCAAGAATAAAGGCAACAAATTAAAACAACACTGAGCTACTACTTCACATCTATCAGATTGGCTAAGATGACAGAAAAGGAAAATGACAAAATGTTCGAGAAGATGTGGGGAAAATGGGACATTCATTCTTTTTTGGTGAAGTTGTGAACTGACCCAACCATTCTGGAGCGTCGAGCTACATACCCTTTGACCCAGCAAGGTCCACTAGTAGGTACTGTATCCCCAAAAGATCATATAAAAGGGGAAAAAACTACATGTACAAAAGTAAAAATAGCAGTCTTTTTTGTGGTGGAAAAGAATTGGAAATTGATGGAATGCCCATCATTTGGGGAAATAGCTAAATAGTTGTGGTATAAATATAATGGGATACTATTGTGCTATAAGAAATAATGACCAGGCAGATTTAAGAAAAACCTGGACTTAGATGAATAGATGCTGAGTGAAGTGAACAAAATCAGGAGAACACTTGTATACAATAACAACAATATTGTGTGATGAACAATTATGATAGACTTAACTCTTTTCAGCAATGCAGAGATCCAAGACAAGTCCAAAAGACTCATGACAAAATGCTTTCCACATCCAGAGAAAGAACTATGGAGTCTGAATGCAGATGGAAGCATACTATTTTCACTTTCTTTGTTTTTTTTCCTTTGTTCTGATTTTTTCTTTTACAATATAACTAATGTGGGAAATATGTTTAACATGTTAACTGTATAATCTATATCAAAATTGCTTGCTGTCTTGAGGAGCAGAAAGGAATAGAGAGAAGGAGAAAGTTTAGAACTCAAAATCTTATAAAAATGAATGTTGAAAACTATCTTTACATATAATTTTTAAAAATAAAATATTATTTACATAAAAAAGAATAAGGCAGCAAGATGAAGAAGAAATGTCACAAGACTAGCTCACCTGGCTTTGGTTCAAACAAGTCTCATGACTAAACGAAGTAATTTTTACTTTCTGGCCCTCAGTTTCCCCATTTATAAAATTAGGGAGTTGTACTTTCTTGCCTCAAAACTCTCTTCTAAAATTCTATGATTCTTGTGATCTCTGGGAACAAATTACATGGAGAAATAATCTACAGTTAGATTATCTCTATAAGTAGTCTAATTTCTAGACAAGGAATATTCCTCTGATGGCATTCTCAGTCATTAGGCAATTTTCAGAACCAGCAGGTTATGGTTGACCTCTCTGTCACTATTTCTTCTCTTCAAAAAAATTAACATACATATGTTATCATAGGAAGATGGCTGAACAGACAAGAGTACTACAATCTTTCTTTCCTGCTTCCAAGATAATAATAAAACTGACCTAGAGGCAAAAAATCTCTATATGATTCAGAAAAGTCACTCCAGCCATAGGAATAGTGGGAAGAACTCAGAATTTAGCATCAGAAGAAAACTGGGACCACACTCAAGCTCTGAGGCTTGCAATTTGTTGTAATATGGGCAAGCCATTTAATCTTACTGAGTCTTAATTTCTTTGTCCACAAAATCGAGACAACAATATTTGTAATACCTGAAGATTGTTATATAGAAAATGTTTTGGAAGTCATGAAGAACTACATAATTACAAATATATGAAAACTATAAATAATGTCAAGATTCATATTTCAACATAGTGTGCTTTCTTTAAATATCCCTATTCCTTTTACCCTTTTTCCTTTTCTTCAAAGTGATACAGCCCAGCTCCTTTATAACTTATACATGGAATTCATTTTTTCAATATAACCATGATTTTGCTAACAGTGGATGGATGTTCACTCTCCTGGAACAGATTAAAACATCTCCGTTTTCTAATGGATTTTTTTGAGAACTGCTCTGACCAAAAAGAATTCATTCCTGGTGACCAATTAAAAGCACAGAATCTCCAAGTCTGAAGGAACCTCATTATCCTTATGGTAATGATTCTCTCCAAACTGACAGGTTAGTGTTCATTGCTGATCCTGCACTTTATAAGAGTGACAGACATTTTTTTTTAATTTTTTTTTATTTAATAGCCTTTTATTTACAGGATATATACATGGGTAACTTTACAGCATTAACAATTGCCAAACCTCTTGTTCCAATTTTTCACCTCTTACCCCCCCCACCCCCTCCCCTAAATGGCAGGATGACCAGTAGATGTTAAATATATTAAAATATAACTTAGATACACAATAAGTATACATGACCAAAACATTATTTTGCTGTACAAAAAGAATCAGACTCTGAATTATTGTACAATTAGCTTGTGAAGGAAATCAAAAATGCAGGTGTGCATAAATATAGGGATTGGGAATTCAATGTAATGGTTTTTAGTCATCTCCCAGAGTTCTTTTTCTGGGTATAGCTAGTTCAGTTCATTACTGCTCCATTAGAAATGATTTGGTTGATCTCGTTGCTGAGGATGGCCTGATCCATCAGAACTGGTCATCATCTAGTATTGTTGTTGAAGTATATAATGATCTCCTGGTCCTGCTCATTTCACTCAGCATCAGTTCGTGTAAGTCTCTCCAGGCCTTTCTGAAATCATCCTGTTGGTCATTTCTTACAGAACAGTAATATTCCATAATTTTCATATACCACAATTTATTCAGCCATTCTCCAACTGATGGACATCCATTCAGTTTCCAATTTCTAGCCACTACAAAAAGGGCTGCCACAAACATTCGTGCACATACAGGTCCCTTTCCCTTCTTTATAATCTCTTTGGGATATAATCCCAGTAGTAACACTGCTGGATCAAAGGGTATGCACAGTTTGATAACTTTTTGAGCATAGTTCCAAACTACTCTCCAAAATGGTTGGATTCGTTCACAACTCCACCAACAATGAATCAATGTCCCAGTTTTCCCACATCCCCTCCAACAATCATCATTATTTTTTCCTGTCATCTTAGCCAATCTGACAGGTGTGTAGTGGTATCTTAGAGTTGGACAGACATTTTTATAGTACTTTAAAGCACAATACTTTACAAATATTTCATTTTATTCTTACAATTATGGAAATAGGATTCTCTATTTTCCTCATTATTTTAATAGATGAGGTTAAGATACTTGCATAGGATCACACACTCACAGTTTGTGTCTGAAGGAAGATTTGAACTCAGGTTTTCCTGACTCCTGGTTCATTCAGTATTCTACCTACTACCTATTAACTTCAACTCTGGAAAGTTTTTTTAATTTACTAGAATCTGCAAGACGCAGTGGTTCTCAAACTTTTGTTTTCAGTATCTTTATCCTATTAAAAATTATCGAGGATCTCTCCAAAGAGTTTTTGTTTATCTGGATTATATTTATGGATATTTACCATATTGGAAATAAAAACTATTTTTGAATTTGTAGACCCTCTAAAAGGGTTTCAGAGATGCCCAGGATTCTCTAGACCATACTTTGAGAACCACTATGCAAGAGCATGAATTGTAGCACAACTTTAAGAATCAAAGGTAATTTACATATTACAATTCAAGGAAGACTAAAGTGAGGAATTTATCTACAGGGAATGAACACAAAGAGAAATGTCTGAGGTTGGATTTGAATTCAGATCTTACTGATTCCTGATTCAATGTTCTCTCCACTTCATGACTTAATTGGCTCAAAATAACTATAAGGAATGCCCTTAAAGGAAACTAATTTCCCCTTAACAATGATTCATTTTCTCTTCTTTTATTGTTTTGGTATACTCTGAAATATATGTTTGCACAGTATTTTGTAGATTTCCGCTTTTTTTTTGAGAGGAGCTCATCAATTTCTCTTCTTTCTATTTGTTCTGGACCCACTAGGAGGACAGCGGATTCTAATTTATTTTGTTCCATTACTACTATATGATGGTTTGAATTCCATCCTCATTTAGTGAGATGTTGCTGCCATTATCCTAATGTTTGAATTTGCTTTCTACAATGTCTATTTTCCTTTGTGCCATAATAAAGCTTGTAATAAAATCACAATTTATAATGTGATAAAGGGGCAGATACCAATTTTATTATTTCATATTAAAATAGATCAGGCTCTCTATAATTTTATTATTGAATTTTGACTTTAACCTCTATGACATAGTACCTGAATGGCCATTTACCTTGGAGTGTTTTGGTTTCTGTAATTACATGTGGACTTGGAACTCAAAAGACTTAAGCCCTAGACTTAACTCCCTTAGGAGCTATGTCACTTGAAATTATATGTAATTTCTTCAATTTCCTCATCTTTGAAATAAAAATAATAATACTTTACCTTTAAATTACCTTTGCCTTGAATTACCTTGAAAGGAAGTATCACATAGAGGAAAGAACAGTGGTTCTAGTGGAAGATCAAAGTTCAAATGCCAGCTGATATTTCCTTGTCTCAGTTTTCCCCTCTGTAAAATGGAATAATAATACTGGAATTATGTATCTCACAGTGTTCTTGTGAGGAAAGTACTTCCCTACCCATCCCAAAAAATAAACAAATGCAAATAATAATGATAAGGTGGACATCTCTATAGAACTTTAAAGTTTACCACCTTCATCTTTAATATTTCATTTTATTCTCACAAAAATTTTGTAATGTAGTTACTATAGGTGTTTAGTCATTTTAGTCTGATTGTAATTCCAATTGGTCTTTTCTTGGCAAAGATATTAGAGAGCTCATTTTATATACAAGGAAACTGAGGCAAATAGTTCTCTATACACTGTACCATAGATAGCTATTAAAAATCAGTAATACTTAAATAACCAAGATTTTGGGGCAGCAAGGTGGTACTAGAGTACTATTCAAGAAATTAGTAAATGGCATAAACAGTCATGATCAAAGCAAAGGAATGTAGTTCTATTAGGCAAGAGCATGGAGTATATGGATTAAGAAAATGTAGTATGAAGGAGTAGAGTCAGGTCACAAAAGGCTTTGAATGCCAGGCTAAGGAGACAAAACATTAAATAGTTCGACCTGGGGAGGCACTGAAGGGTTGTGAGTAGAGGTTGGACAAGGAAACATGTATTCATCAACGAAGTTATTTATTGCAGTGGTATTCAGGATCTCTTGAGAAACAGAGAAATTATATGGCAAGCCCTTTTCAGTATCTTTGAAATGAGGTCATGAAGAGTTGGATATGATTGAAAAATATTACTGGAGCTTATAAGATAGAAAGAATAAAATTTCACGAAAAAAGTTGATATCAAATCTTTAGATATATGCATAAACACACACATTTATACATAAATACACCCTACTTCCACAAACTGACCCAAAGTCAATACATGTTCAACTCAGTTTCCTATCTTTGCATAACAATATATGATTAAAACTCATATTCAGGACAATTGCTCTGAATCAGTTGTAATATCCCCAATCAATCAACCAGAGTTCAGTGATGTATAGCAAACTCATTTGTGACATAAAAGCAGATGATTCTTGCTCTGCACTATTGCTCACATACTGCTACTACCTTTCCATCGCCATGACTACTACCCTAATTCTGTTTTTTTATTCTGTGAGTATATTTAAATGGTGTTGGTTTCATTTGTAATTTTACAGAGTGTATGCATTTAAAAATTTTATTGTGAGAAGGGGTCCTTGTCTTCACCAGAGTGATAAAGGATCCTGCTATACAAAAAAGATTCAGAACTCTACTCTTGCCTATCCTCTTTCCAATTTGTACTGCACATTATTGCCCATAAACTACATCAAATACATGATTGCCAGACTCTAAAATTTGATAGACTTCCCATTATCTATTAAGTGAAACATAAGCTTTTCATCTTGGCATCCAAGGCCTTTAGTATTCTCACTCTTAATTATCTATCCCCCTTTATTTCATATTACTCTCCCTTTATGTACTCTATTCAGGCAACAAGCATTGATTAAATACTTATCATTTACCAGGCACTGGGCTATGCTCTGAGGATAAAAATACAAGCAAAAGGATAGATCTAGCCTTGGTTTGTGCATAGGGTAGACAACACTTTAAAAGGAGCTGAAAAGATGGGAAGGGAGATGCTGGCAAAGTCCAGAGGAAACAAAAGCCTGGCAGGGAGGAAAATAAATTATGACTAGCCTAGGCCTATCTCCAAATGGAGAAAGAACTCACCAATAGGGATGTCCAAGAACAAGGCATCAAAGAAACTGAGTTACTTTCTTTCCCTCAATTTTCATTTTGTCATCTTTCAACTTTCACTTTTGATCATAGTTGAGTCCATAGCTAGAATGGACTTTCCCCTATTTCTGCTTATGGAAATCCTTTCCTTTCCTCCCTCCTTCCCTTCCTTTCTTCCTTCCTTCCTTCCTTCCTTCCTTCCTTCCTTCCTTCCTTCCTTCCTTCCTTCCTTCCTTCCTTCCTTCCTTCCTCCCTCCTTTACCTTCCTTTCTCCCTTCCTCCCTCAAATTTCTCATACAAATTTCTCCATACTTATCATAGTATCACTTGAATGGACATTGAATTCCTTTAGCATAAATTCCCTAAAGGTAAAGAACTTTATTTTGTTTTATTCTTGGATCTCCAGAATCTACCAAAGTCTCTTGAACATAGCATGTCCTTAATAAATAGGAACTGGAATAAATTTTAGGAAGATTTTAAACAAAATATTTCAGTCAAACATGAAGACAAATTACTTAGAACAACCTACATGTGCCAGAACATTTCATTTAATCAAACCTTGACATTAGAGATATGGTGTGGGAAATGACAGGCTTGAACAAAAACTTAATCACTAACTGTGATGAAATCTCTTTCTTTATCCAATATTTATTTGACACATATTTACTGGGTGCCTATGAAAGATTTAGAATTTTCCAATCAAAATCTAATGTTCTGAAGTGAAAAAGATACAAAATAATTCTGGTGCAAGCAGAGACAAAATTTTAACTATAAGCTTCATATTAGAACACAGTTTTTATCTGAAACAAAATTGTGAATCAGATTGATTGTTAAAGGAATCATTATTCAGTTTCTGCAGAAGATGAAAAATCTAAGGATCAAAAAAAAGTTTTTTACTCTTCTTCCCAAAAAGAAAATAGTTAAGGAAATGTTTGCTTGATAAGATACATCACTATCCTCCCAATCCCCCAGACTCACAACCTAGGAGTCATCCTGTACTCCTCACTATTTCTCAATAACCCACCCCTGCATTCAAAGTGTTGCCAAAGCCTGTTAATTTCATTATTGCAATATCTCTAAAATACACCTTTTCTCCTCTGGCACTTCCATTACTCTGGAGCAGTCTCTCTTCACCTCACACCTGAACCATTGCAATAACCTGCTGGTGGATCCACCTGCTTCAAGTCTCTTTCTATTCCAATTTATTTCCCATACAACTGTCAAAGTGATTTTTCTAAAGCTCAGGTCTGACTATATCACCACCCTGCTCAATCAACTCCTGTTGCTCCAATAAAAAAAAATGCTTCATTTGGCATTCAAAGTTCTTCACAACCAATCCTCTCCTATCTTTCCAATCTTCTTTCATCATCCTCACCAACATGTAATCTTTAATCGAGTCATACTGTCCTCCTGGCTATTCCACAAACAAGACACTCAATCTCTCATCTCTAGAAATTTTCTCTAACTTTTCTCTCTTCAACTCTATTTCCTTACTTTCCTGGTTTTCATCAAGGCTCAATTAAAATCCCATCTTCTATAGGCAGCTTTTCCCATTCCCTCTTAGTTCTAATGCCTTCTCTCTTTTAATTACTTCCTCTCTATCCTGTATGTAGTTTGCATATAACTTATACATATTTGTCTACTTGCTATCTCTCCTTTTAGAGTGTGAGCTCCTTGAAGATAGGGACTGGTTTGGGCCTTCTTTTTAAGCCCCATACTGCATAGTTGATTAATTGAACTCCTGGCTTTTTTCATTCAGTATTAATCAGTTTGATATGATTCCATCCCTGTTTACCTCTCTATAGTATTTGACTTTATTGATTATATTTATATAGTACTTTAAATTTTGAAATAAAAACACTTATATTCATTATTTAATTTGAGTCTCATGCAATTCCATTAAAAAGACAACTAATAATTTTATTTTTCAGCTAAATTTTTCATTAAAATAAAAAAAACATATACATAAGGATGATTTCAGAGAGGCCTGGAGACATAAACTGATGCCTTAGTATCATCTGAAATGAGCAGAATCAGGAAATCATTGTACACAGCAACAACAAGATTATACAATGATCAATTCTGATGGACAAGGCTCTTTTCAACAATGAGATTATTCAAACCAGTTTCAATTGTTCAGTATTGAAGAGAGCCATCTACACCCAAAGAAAGGACTGTGGGAACTGAGTGTGAATCACAACATAGCATTTTCACTCTTTGTGTTGTTTGTTTTTTCCATTTTGATTTGCTTTTTCTTATGCAGGAAGATAATTGTATAAATATATATGCATATATTGGACTTAACGTACATTTTTACCATGTTTAGCATATATTGGATTACTTGCCATCTAGGGGCAGGGGTGGGGGAAAGAGGGGGGAAATTGGAACTTAGATTTTGCAAGAGTCAATGTTAAAAAATTATTCATGTTTATGTTTTGAAAATAAAAAGCTTTAATAAAAACCACATGCATAGATAATTTTCATCATTCACCCCTGCAAAACCTTGTCTTCTAAATTTTTCACCCCCTTCTCTAAATAGCAAGTACTCCAATATATATATATTCCCACAATTATCATGCTGCACAAGAAAAAGCAAATCAAAAAGGAAAAAAATTAAGGAAAAAAAACAAAATGCAAACAAACAACAATAATACTATGTTGTGATCCACATTCAGTCCCCACAGTCCTCTCTCTGAGTGCAGATGGCTCTCTTCATTACAAGACTATTGGAACTGGTCTGAATCACCTTGCACTTGAAAAGAACCATGTCCATTAGAATTGATCATCATATAATCTTACTGTTGCTGTGTACAATACAACCAATCATTTTTAACAAAAACAGCAAAAAAGGAATGCCCAATCTATATAACTAAGATTAGCCAATGTGGCAATATGTAGCAATACTACTCTAATTAATTTATAGAATTACTGAAAATCAGAATGCAAAAGACAAAAAACTCTGTAAGATTATGTAAAGTAATAATAAAATTTATATGGAAGAAAAGTGAATAAAATATGAAGTGAAATTATGGTGAAAGGAAGCTTTAAGATGGAAAAGAGGCTTGAACTAACAGATTTTAAAGTCTTAAAATTGAATCTGGACCAAAATCCAAATGGAAAAGTAGATTAATGGAATAAAATTAATATTTCAGGATTAGAACTAAAGACACACAATGAATTAGTACTTGGTAAATCACAAATTAAACATATTGGGGAAGGGATTCATTATTTAATAAAAGTTACTAGGATAGTTTGCAAGGAAAATAGTTAAATGAGACTGATTAAATTATTATCTTATATCATATTCCATTATTATTAAACTTACAAATGACCTTACAAATGCAAACCTTACAATGTAAACTTACCAAAAAAAGGGTGAGGGATTGTTCAAAAAATTATTCATATTCAACAAATAGCAGAAACCAGAGCAATTAGATGGATTTAGTTTTACAAAATGAAAAAATTTTGCCAACAAACTTCCATCCATTCACCCAAAAGGTGAAAGTAACCTATTCAGTAAAAGTCATTGTCATAAATGTTTGTTATAAGAATCTGATATCTACTCAAGAATATACTTTGTAGGGCTAAGCAAAGTGATGGTTAAAATTCATTTGGAAAAATATAAGATCTAGAATTTCAAAAGGGAATTTTTTTAAAACTAAGGATGAAGACCTCAAACTATAGGAGGACACTTTAGCAAAAAAAAAAAAAAAAAAAGCTTCTCCCCCAAAGAGTAATGTAAAATGGCTCTTTGTCTAGAGAGAATTTATAGAAGAACTCAAAAGAGAATTCAAAAATCAAATGAAAGACATTGAGAAAAAACTAAAGAAAATATTAAGCCACCCAAGAAAAACAAGAAGATTATGATAAAAAAGTTAACCAATTAGACAAAGAGGTACAGAGTCTCAAAGATGAAAATAACTCTTTGGAAATTAGAATCAGGCAAGGGGAAGCCAGTGAAGCTATGAGAGCTCAAGAAATTAAAAAAAAAAACAGATTATAAAGAATAAGAAAATAGAACAGAATATGAAACATCTCATAAGAAAAATAACAGATCTGTAGAACAGATCAAGAAGACAAAATATAAGAATAGGACTGCCAGAAAGCTGTGACCAAAAGAGAACCTTGACACAATAATGCAGAAAATAATCCTAGAAAATTGTCCTGGAGTAGTAGAACATGAGGGAAAAGTAGAAATAGAAAGGATACACTGATCACCGCATCCTTTCTGGAAAACACATAAGAATATTATTGCCAAATTTCAAAATCCCTAGATCAAAGAAAACATTTTGCAAGAAACAAGGGGGAAAAATGAATTCAAATATGCTGGAACAAAACTGGAATTTATAAGACTTATCAACAAAAGACTGCAGATCTTGGAATCATATCTACAGACAAGCAAAAAAATTAGACCTGTGGCCAAAAATAAATCCAGCAAAATGATCTATAATTTTGAATGAGAAATTATGGACTTTCAATGAACTTGCAGATTTTCAGGATTTTGTATCAACCAAAACAGAACTTAACAGAAAATTTAACTTATAAGAGCCAATATCAAAGAGAAGTTTTAAAGAACTCAGTATGGACAAACATTTTAAACATGAAAAAAATTGTTTGCTTTTTCACATGGAAAATGTATACTTTATGTTTAAGATTTACATCACCAATAGGGTAAGCTCAAAAGAAAGATTGGCAGAGTAAAGATTAAAATAGTACTCATGTCATACAAATGAAGTGCAGAGGAAGATGAGACATAGAGGCATTAGAGAGGGTAGGAGGGCTCATAGTTCTGAAAGCCTACTCACAATCGGGAATGGGTTAAATAGACAATACTACGTATATAGCATGAGGGGTATAGTACCCTCCAAAATCTATAAAAAAAAATAAATGGGGAGGGATAGATGGATGGGGAAGCAAAGAAGACAACGGAGGAATCTCTGGGTGTGGGGAGATTAAATAAAACCAAGTCAAATTATGGAGCAGAATTTAATGAAAGAATCAGCTGGGATAGCAAAGACGTGTGTAACTGGGGTATATATTTGTGTGAGTGTGTGTATGTATGTATATATCTATATACATATATATAAATATATCTTTTCTTAATTATAGCTTGCTTGGAGATAGTGGTAGAGATAAAAGGGAGATATGTGTATGTATATATATATATATATATATATATATATATATCCTTTCTTAACTATAGTGCTTGGGAGTAATAGGGGTAATGAAAGGGGGGAAAGAATAAAGTAAATAAGGTACACAGCAGAGAACAAAAGAACAATTTACAAGGAACTAAAGAAAAAATGGACACATAAATATAATTTCATATATATATATATACTTTCTCAAATTGGTATTTGTTCTCATATATTTTGAATCCTCCCTAATGTTCTGCTGGGCACATGATAATGTTCTCTTTCTTTTTGTTTCATTTTTTAAATTCCCTTTTGTTTTTTTTTTGTTTGTTTATTCTGTTTCTTCAAATAAAATAAATTTTTTTGGGAAAAAAGATTATATAAAAAAAATCAGAAGCAGTCTAATCTAATTATCATATTTGACAGACCCCAAAATGTAAATTGTTTGGGGAAGAACTCCATTTATGACATAACTCCTGGGAAAATCAGAAAGTAGTTTGGCAGAAATTAGGTTTAGATCAACATATTATACCATATGTCATAATAAGCTCAAAATACATATGCAACCTGAGAACAAAAGATCACATAATTTAAAAACTAGAAAATAATGAAATTAATTTAAAACAATATCTGTGGGAGAATTCATAACCAAATAAGTGAGAAAACTTATACAAGATAAAATAATTTTGATTACATGAAATTGAAAATCTGTTTCAGTAAAAAATCAATGCAGTTATTATAAGAAGGGACTTTGGGGAAAATGGTATCTTTACATCAGATATCTCTGATAAAGTTGTGATATTTAAGATGTGTGAGAATTATAATAAATATTAAAACACTAAACTATTCTCTACATCCCAAAGGATGGGAATAAATGGTTCTCAAAAGAATTGCAAACTCTAAATCATATCACTGATAAGAAGAGAATATGGATAAAAACATCTCTGGTTTTACTTCACAACCAATAAATTGAAAAAGAGGATGAAAGATATAAATAGTCAATGGTTGGGGAGTGATGAGAAGAGAAGGATACCAATAATATATTATGAATAGAGCTGTGAAATGGATCAAGCATTCCGGAATTCTTGGAATTCTGTTAAAAAGCAGTGACTAAAGTGTTCATATACTTTGACATCATTATTTCATTGCTAACCCACATATACTGAGGAAGGCACAAAAACAAAAATAAAGGTCCTATAAGTACCAAAATAAATTTTATTCATTGCACTATCTTTTGAAATGTCAAGGTAGTAGAAACAAACTTACTTACTAGCTCTGTGACCCTGGGTAAGTCACTTAATCCTGTTTACTTGAGTTCTTTATCTGTAAAATGAGTTGGAGAAGGAAATGGCAAAGCACTCCACTATGTCTCCCAAAATTAAAAAAAAAAAACTCTCAAATGGGATCACAAAAAATTGGACATGACTGAAACTACTGAACAACAACAAAAGAAAATGCTAACCAATGCAGAATAGGTAATCAAATTCTAGTACATGAATGTACTGTATTGTATGAAAAAAAATAAACGAAAAATTTAGACAAGTATTGGAAAATAATACAGCAATGTAAGTGAAAAGAACAATGACAACAAAAATTGAAATATAATGCTGTGAAATTGTAATGACCCAACTTGGCCCTCAAGAAAAGACAAGAAAATTCATTTCCTTCATTTCATTTCAAAGGGAATAAGGGAATAGAACACTGCAGACGATGTCAGATTTGGTTATCGTATTGGTTAATTTTGTTGAACTATTTTGTTGTTCTTTTTTATTCATTGTTATTAAGGGTGAATTTCTGGGAAGGATTGTAGGGAGGGATTTATATTTGAAAGTCAAAATGACAGAATCTAAAGATATCAACAACATTTTAAAATATGCATCCTGCTACTCTATTCACATGGGTTATTTCCAAATAACAATGCAATTTTCTCTCTCAGAATCTCAGTATCTGTCTTCTTCTGTCATATTCAAAATGTTGATGGCTCATAATAATTAAGATACTCTTTCCATTGCTGCAGTTCATGAATTCCTCCATACTTTAGTAGACAGTTTTCTGTAGTTGTTAGGGCCAAAATGTTAATTACCTAGAGGTGATGAGCTTCTGTGCATTTTTTTTTCTTACACACATTTATATACAGACCTGAATTGACTGTCCATCTTCAGCATATTCTCAGGAAGCCGCTAGATCCTGAATTTCATTTCCCAATGAAGAAACTTAATTCTTACCTCATCTGAGCCATCAGAATAAGAACAGACTCTATCCCTTATCAGGCTTTCCTATATTAGACTTATATACAATTTATCCCAGTACATATCTGAGATCTTTCCAGCTTAGCAGGACTTTCCTGGGCATCTGATCCTCTGGAATGGCTTTTAAGAAACAAGGGTCATCTCACTCCCACAATGAAGCATTAGAAGAAGATCTTTATTGTTTATAAAAAGTCTTGCCCAGTGGATTAGCATGTAAAACTATTACAAATGAGATATCCTCTATTAGAAATCTTCTTTGTACTCTCTGTATAACTTTAACAGGCTACACTTAATAAACAAGCAACAAAATTTTTCAGCCAGTTGTTCAATAAGGCATTCATAGGCTACATGATCTGGAAAATCAATTATGATAACTGAATCATTTATGTGACACTGTTGTCTTAGCAACTTAGTATGATGATCTAAAAAAGCAAAACACATTTTTCTATTAATCTTTCCATAGGGAATGGTGTGACTATTCTTTTTTGGGGGTGGGGAGGAAGAGGAATGGATCATTAAGACCAGTGTTCAGAACAAATAGAAATTGAAACCCAATTAAAGCAAAGAATTTAAGGTAGATACAGCATTCATTCAACTAAACTAAAAGATCCTTAGTAGACTGGAAATTCTTTGAAGGCTTGGATCTTGCTTGGGCACCTCTTTACCAAAATTTAGTTCAGCAAATAATTTCATACATAACAGATACAATAAACACTTACTTGGTCAGTCATTAACTGACCAAATGAATTTAATAAATGCAAGTTCTTAGAAATTAGACATAAATGCTGCCTAAACAGCACTTGTTCTGCTTTGAGGATCCACTGAATTAAATTTAATCCAATAAGAACTGATTAAAGGTCTTCTCTATGTTCAACACTATAAACAAGCAATTTACACAGTGCATGGTAAAAGGGCTTGGCAAAATTTTTCTTGAAGTTCAAGAATAAGATCACTGTTTCTAGGTAAATGTGACCTAATAGGACTGAGAAAGATTTCAGTTGAGGGTATCTAAATGCTTGTTACAGGAAAAGTCTTCCTGGAATTTCTATTCCTTAAATATAAAATTCTATTTCTTTACAGATAGAATGTCTTGAATATCATCACACAACTCTCAAATAAGTATCATATGTGGATAAAATAAGAGATTCATCTCCTTCATTCTGTCATTTATGCTTTGCCTTATGTCATTAAAATGAAGTGAACTGTGTGTGTTCAAAGTAATAGCTTCATTCTTTGCATGTCAACTTGCTCCCTTAGCATTATGGAGCTAATGCTTCAAATTCTAGTTAATTTAGACTTCCTGCTCTCTGAAGCAAGCAGCCAACCACTTGACATTTCACCTTTAGAAGACCTTCAAATCATTTTTCTTGACACTTTTCAACAATAATATTAATAAATCATATTTACATAAGTCCTTCAGAAAGTACTTCTCCACAATAACTCTGTATGACAGGTGATATGTGTCATTTCCCCCAAGTCAGGGATAATGTAATTTATGAGTTAAATGTCTTATTCAAAGTCAGATCGTGACTGTAGGAAGGTTTTTACACACTCATCTATAGTAGGAATTAGAACCCCAAATAAAGAAGAGTTTTATACTATGCTACATGTAGCAATACTAATTTTCTGGTATTGGCATTAATGGCAATCAAGAGCTATGTTTGTAATCAGGGATATACAAAAATTTCTCCCTTGTGCTCCTATTCCTTCTAACCCTTGGATTCATTGAATTTGGACCAGAGATTAGGAGCCTATTGCTCTTCCCAATTTTAGGATAGTCTTAGTCATTGACATTAAATTCAAACATGTCCTCTCTTCCTCAATGACCAGTCTTCAATCCAGAAGAGCATTCCCCAGTGGAATTCCCAAAGGAGCATACACAGTGTAGATGTTTAACAAAATACCTCAGTTTCTCTGTCAGCCTTTTATAAGTCCTAATAAATCTTTCAGAGTTGACTAAATAGGATTTAATTTATTTGAAAAAAATTATTAAAAATTTTAAAACAATTTAAATCTATTACTCTAGTCTGCTAACTACCACACCCTAGGAAAATAAGTAGCTTCTTGGAATTGGGAAATCATGTGTCCCTGACAAGAGAACAAAGGGGGGAAATAGAAAAATTGAAACAGTCCCTACTACATACAACAAAGTTATAATTACAGAATTTATTTCTCATGTGTTTACCCAGATTAAACTTCATTTGAATTCTGAAATCCATTCAAAGAAGAAAAATATATAGTATATCTGCTTAGAAAACCAAGAGAACCAAAGCTTAGACCCTAAGGGTCTCTCTCTCTCTTTCTCTTGACCTCCTTATTGCATCCTTATCTTGGTCTCATTATCCTTAGTCTTTTTAAAAAAATAATGTTAAAGTTACTTTCAAGCTGAATCAAATCCCAGTTAATAGAAACCTGCCAAGTTTTGTCTATTACAAAAGGGTAGATACCTAGTCCCAGCCATTTCAACAATAATTCAAGATGCCAGTTCTCACCTCTCCCCAACATGTTCTATTTCTCAGACCATAATCAAAACCTTTTCTTATTTTGAAAATATAAATTAATGCACTTCATTTATTTTTTCATTCATTTATTAAATATACCCCATGACCACTCCTATTGTGATTCTTAAAACCATTCTGGGTTATGTAGTCCTAATAAACCTTTCTCTGTCACAGGTTTCAAACTGATACTGAAGATGGAAATGTTTGAGCTTTTTTGTCTTGGCAAGAGGCACGGTTCTCTCTGCATCACAGAACTAATGTGAGATAATGTATATCTGCTCATGAATTTTCTCCCTGGTGCTCTCTTGAAACTACTGTTTTTGCCAGTTTCCTCAGTAGGAACAATGATAAGCACAGGGAGAGAAATAAAATTTAAATGAGATGTGCTTCTTAGTTTCATGGGATTTTTAGTCTAATGGAGAGCTAAAACTTTAATAGATAAATGATATACAATATAATTTACAAGAGAGTTGGGGGGGATGGAAAGTGAATAGGGTAAGAAAGAGGATATCTTTATAAACTGGGATGATCAGGATGATGTCATGGAGAGGAAAAAAGACATCATCAGGCTATTAGATATTTTCAACTCTAGTCATGAAGTCATGTCATTGGGTAACCAGTAGCAGGAATAGAGAATAAGAGATGGATGAAAGATATTTCAAGGAATACAATCAATCAAACTTTTTAGTTAACAAAAAGAGCTGGGAAAAGGGGAGAATGAAAGACTTCAAACATCGAGACAAAGTAAATTGCTGTACTACTGACAGAAGGAAAAACTGGTTTAGTGGAAAAGACAAATTCTGTTGTGGACAGGTTGGAAGTGCTGTTAGGATAGCCAGGTGTTTTGCCTATATTTAGAGACACGGAACTGGAGCTAAAAAAGGAGGCAAGAACTGGCAAAGCAGAATTTGGAGATGTCATCTAGAAGGTTATAGGGGAAACTATGAGAGTAAATGAGATTGTCATGGGAGAAAATCCCAAGGTCCAAAGACATGAAGGGAGTGGAAAGAGAATGAGAATACAGAAAAGAAGGCAGAGAGAAATTGTTGGAAGGGAATCAGAAGGATATTCAGCAACATTGCCTCCTCACTCTTCCTTTGGCCAGAAACCCTGAGAAACTTCCCCTCCCAGATTTATTTATTTAGATATTTTTGACTAGGTGAAAGAGGAAATTCTTTGCCTCAATTGATACTTAGCTTTGATCACTGAATAGATGCAATCTCAATCAAACTGAGATCTTTTGAACACTTCAGTTTTAAAAGGCCAAGATTTGCCATTTTGTCCAGAGCCATCTCCAGTTCTCCTGATTCATATCTGGCCATTGGACCCAGAAGACCACAGCAAGGCTGTAGAGTTTACATCAATCTCAATTTTCTCAAGGAAATCGAATACTGAATAATCTGCCTTCAGCAAGAGGACTTGGGGCTGAGAGGAGATATTAAAAGGTCTGGAATGGCAGGAGGAATGAGGTAGAAGCTAAAAAGGGTAAATATTATCATAAAATCACAGAATCCAGCATTAAAAGATCCTTAAAGTTCATTTTAGCCATCTAATCTCACTCCCACCTAAATAAAAATCCTTTTGCTACATATCAAACAAGTGATCAACCAGCCTTGGCTTAAAGACATCCAGTGGCAAGAAAACTGGTGATTTTGAGTAAATATCAAAACAACAATAATAGCAGTTAGCATTTATATAGCATTTTAAAGCTTGCAAAGCACCTCAATTTATTTTTAGAAATAACCACTAGAGATAATTAATTTCATTTTTGGTTAGTTCTAATTGCTAGAAAGTTGTTCCTTATATCAAATCTAAATTTGTTTTGCAGCTTGGATGCATCACTGCTACTTCTGCCCTATGGGGCTAATCATAGAACATTTTCCACTGACTAAACCTTTAAAACTTGAAAGTAACTATTAAACACCTCTAAGTCTTCTTTTCTCCAGACTTAACATTTCCATTTCCTTCAAATGATTTTCTGATGCCATGATCTCAAAGGTCTTCAACATCATGATTGCCATTTTCCCAGACACTCTCCAGATTATCAGTATTCTTTCTAAAATGTGGTAGCCAGAATTGAACACAGCATTTCAATTATGGCCTAATAAAGAGAAAAGGAAATCATATTCTCCTTGTCCTGAAAACTATGCAGCATATGATAATATTTATTTTTTGACTGTCATATTGCAATTGGTTTGTAATAAGCTTATAATACAATTCAAAATCTTTTTCAAATGAAATAGTATTTAGATCACACCTTCCTATTCCTCTACTTATGAAGTTGATTTTTCTTAGATTTAAATTTATTTTTTTAACGAAATAAAACAAGCATCTCCATAGCAAAGTACAATAAAAGACAGTTGTACATAAATCCACAAATTCACTATATATAAACTGCTGTTCTTTTCACATACACACTAAAGTACATAAATTTCATTTCACCCCTTTTTGTTCCTTTCCTGCCTTCATCTTAGAGATGGTTATCATTAGACACAAATAGGTATGTATATATCTCTATATATGCATATCTATATGCAAAATTATTCTACACATACTCCTAATTATCAGTTCTTTCTCTAGGTGAAGATGGCATCTTTCTTCATATACACTTAATTTAGATTTTTATAATAGTCAAAATGAATTATTTCCTCAAAGTCATTCTTAAAACAATATTGCTTCTACTATATATAATTTTCTCTTGATCTGTTCATTTCACTCTTCATTATTTCATGTAAGTATTTCCATTTTTAAAAGAACATTGAGTTCATCATTTCTTATAATATAGTAGTATTCCATCACAATTATATGCCACAACTTGCTCAGTTATTCCCCAATTGATGTGTATCCTTGCAATTTCCATTTCTTTGCCACAAAGAGAATTGCTGTAAGCACCCTGAAATTTATAGGTTCTTTTCCTTTTCTCTTAACCATCTTTGGAAATTCACCAAGTAGTGGTATTGCTGGGTGAAAGGGTAGAGGCAATTGAATAACTCTTTAGACATAATTCCAGCTTGCTCTCCAAAATGGCTGAACCAGTTCACAATTCCACCAACAAAGAATTGGTATCCCAATTTTTCCACGTCCTCTCCAACATTTTTACTTTCCCTGAAATCATTTCAGCTGATCTGATAGGCATAAAATGATTTCTTGGGATTATTTTAATTTGCATTTCTCTAATCACTAGTGATTTAGAACATTTTAAAAATTTTATAAATTATTTTGATTTCTTTATAAGAAAACTTCCTGTTCAGATTCTTTGACCATTTATCAATTATAAATGACTCATGTTCTTATAGATTTGACAGTTCTTTGTGTATTTGAGACATGAGACCTTTATCTGAGAAACTGCCTATAAAATATTTCCCCCAATTTTTTTCTTTCCTTCTGTTTTTGGCTATATTTGTTTTGTTTGTATAAATATTTTCTTTAATTTGATTAATTTTAATTTAATTTAATAAGAATAGTTGAAATTATCCATTTTACACCTAACTTTGCTCTCTATCTCTTGCTTGTTCATAAATTTTTGACCTGTACATAAGTCTGATAAACAATATGTTCCAGGCAAAATGTTCCAAGTTCTCAGATTTTTCTTATAATATCTCTCTTTGTATCTAGGTCATGTATTCATTTTGATCTTATTTTTGTACATGGTGAAAGATATTGGTCTATGCCCATTTCCTGCCATGCCACTTTCCAGGTTACACAACAATTTCTACCAAATAACCAGTTCTTAGCCTAAAATATTAAGTTTTTACACATTAAGTTCATGGTTATAATATTTATTTGATGTTGTAAATTATATGTCTACTCTGTTCCCTTGATCTACCTTTCTATAGTTTTGATAATTACTATTTTATAATATAGTTTAAGATCTGGTACTGCTAACTGAAGTTAATATTTTTGAACCCAAATATAAGATATTTGTCCCTCTTAAAATCTATTTTATTATATTTATCCAAACATTCTAACTTATTGAGTCTTTTGTTGTATAATACATTGGTCACCCACCATATTAATAATCTTCCCAATTTTATATTATCTTTGCACTTAATAAGAATAGTATCTATTACTTTAGAAATAAAGACAGAAGTACTGTTGCTTAAAAAAAAACCCAGCACATAAGCCAAACACAAATTTCTAGGTTACTTCACTGGTGGTCTCCTTCAAAGATGACATAAAACATTAATAGCTATGTTTATGCCAACCAATTCTAAATCCATATAACTATATCACCTAAAAGTATAGTACACTTCTCTATTTTTCTACAGTCACAGAGCAATTTTGTCAAATGCTTTGCTAAAATTTAGTAAGCAATCTTTGCAATATTCCAGTTAACACTGTCAAAAGTGAGAATGTGGTTAGAACTGTTCTTGACAAAGCCTATGATATTTACTTCCTTTTCTTGACTTTCATGAACCATGCTTCAACAATCCTAGAATTTTCCCAGCCCTAGCTTGCAAACATCATTCCTTTTCTCTTTTGAAAATTATGACATTTGACCTCTGTGATGTTTCAAAGACTGTTGATAATGGATTAGAAATTATATCCAGTGCTTACAGTACTTCAGGATGTATTTCATTTGTATATGGTAGCTTGAACTTGATAATGTTAGGTATTTTCTTACTATCTCTCCTCAGATATTTATATACTAATATTATTAATATGAATCATTTTCATCTAAAGCTCATTCTCCTTGACAATTCAAAGCAAAATAAAAGTTGAACAGATCTATCTTCTCTTCATCATCTACAGTCATTGTTGCATTCAATGCAAATGAAATTCCTATAAATTGTTTGCCTTATTTTCTCCCAAAATAACTTAACTTTTATATTTGTTTGTTTTTTCCTTACCTCTCATATCAGTCTCAGTTCATTCTATGTTTTAGCATTATTCTTATAGGACCACCATATTTTTTTAAAGAAATCTCATTATTTATTTTTTAAAAGAAAGTGTACTCCTTTCTGTCTTCATTTCATTTTCTCCAGAGTTCTATCATATCTAACTTTTCTAGTATTCTATTTACCTCTTTGACTTCTTTCTTATTTATTTTGTGGTTTGATTTATCTAATTCTGAGAGTGCAAGGTTGAGATCTCCCACTATTATAGTTTTGCTATCTATTTCTTCTTGCAGCTCTCTTAATTTCTCTTTTAAGAATTTAGATGCTACATCACTTGGTGCATATATGTTTAATATTGATATTGCTTCATTATCTATGCTACCCTTCAGCAAGATATAGTGCCCTTCCTTATCTCTTTTAATTAAATCAATTTTTGTTTTTGTTTGATCTGAGATCAGGATGGCTACCCCTGCTTTTTTGACTTCACCTGAAGCCTACTAGATTTTGCTCCATCCTTTTACCTTTATTCTGCATGTATCTCCCTGCTTCAGGTGTATTTCCTGTAAACAACATATTGTAGGATTCTGGCTTTTAATCCATTCTGCTAATCGCTTCCTCTTTATGGGGGAGTTTACCCCGTTCACATTTATGGTTAAAATTACCAATTCTGTATTACTTGCCATCTTGTTAACCCCTGTTTATGCTTTTCTCCCTTCTTTCCCCCTTACCTCCCTTCCCAGTATTAAACTTGTGAGTACCACTTGCTTCTCACAGCCCTCCCTTTTTAATATCCCTCCTCCCCACCTTAGAGTTCCTCCCCTTATCTTACTCCGTTCCCTCACAGTTTCTGTATTCCCTTCTGCTTAGCTTATTCCTTTCCTTTTCACTTTTCCCTTCTCACTTTTCAATGAGATGGGAGAAGTTTCACCATACATTGAATATGTCTAAAATTTTTTCTCTTAAAGCCAATTCTGATGGCAGTAAAATACGCACTATATTCATGCCCCTCCATTCTTTCTCTCAGATATAATAGGTTTTCTTTGCCTCTTTGTGAGATATAGTACACCCACTTTACCCTTTTTCTGTTACAATGTCCTTTCCACCTCTAATTTCTAGAACAAGGTATACATGTATTTTTTATACATCTTTACAGCAGAAATATAGTTCCCAAGATTTCTTTTTACCTTTTATGGTTTTTCTTGAGTTCTATATTTGTAGAACAAACTTCTTGTTAAGTTCTGGTTTTTTCACCAAAAAGAGGTGAAATTCACTTATTTCGTTGAATGACCATCTTCTTCCCTGGAAAAAGATGCTCATTCTGGCTGAGTAAGTTCTTTTTGGTTGCATACCGAGTTCCTTAGCCTTTTGGAATATCATATTCCAGGCCCTTCGATCTTCTAATGTGGATGTTGCTAGATCTTGAGTGATCCTTATTGTGGCTCCTCTATATTTGAATTGGGTTTTTCTAGCCGCTTGGAGTATTTTTTCCTTCGTTTGAGGGTTCTGGCATTTGGCCACTATATTTCTTGGTGTTTTGATTTTAGGATCTCTTTCAGTGGGTGATCGGTGAATCCTTTCAATGTCTATTTTACCCTCTGTTTCTATGACTTCTGGGCAGTTCTCTTTGATAATTTCCTGGAAAATAGTGTCCAGGCTCTTTTTTTCATTGTATTTTTCTGGGAGTCCAATAATTCTCAGATTGTCTCTCCTAGACCTATTTTTCAGGTCTGTTGTTTTCCCAAGAAGGTATTTCACATTTTTCTCCACTGTTTGATTTTTTTGGTTTTGCTTGACTGATTCTTCTTGTCTCCTCAAGTCATGCAATTCCATTTGCTCAGTTCTGATTTTCAATGAAGTATTTTCTTCATTTACTTTTTTTATATCTTTTTCTAATTGTCCAATTTGTTCTATGGAATGTTTTTACATTTCACCAATTTTATTCTTTAGAGAGCTATTTTCTGTTTCCAGCTCACTAATCCTATTTTTCAAGGATTTTATTTCTTTATCCACTCTGTCTTTAAATGAGTGGGATGACTTCTCCAGACTCTCTTGACAAGCCTCCTTCTCCTTTTCCCATTTTTCTTCTAGCTCTCTTGTGAGAGCCTTTTTAATTTCTTCTATGAGATTCATCTGTGCTGAGGAACAGATGATCTCCTCCTGTGGGGATTCACCTGGAGATAATCTGTTTTTAATTCTCCTCAGGGTCTGGAGTCTGTTCTCTGTCTGTATAAAAGCTGTCAATCGTTAAGGTCCTTTTCAATTTTTTGCTCATTTTGTCAGAGAAGAATCAGAGACAAACTAGCAAAGAAAAAAAAGAAAAAAAAACCCAAATGGAATCTGCTTTTTTGGGGGGGAGAGGCTGGGTGGTGTTACCGAGCTTCCTCTACAGACTGCGGGGGCAGCAGCGAGGCACTAGCAGGACTGTGCTGAGCCTGCGCTCTGAGACTCTAAGAGCATGCTGAGATGCTGTGGGGGAGGGGTGGCCAGGTCCCAAGGAACTCCAGCTGTTTGGTGTTGAATTCTTCACCCCCCAGTGTTTTTAGCTTCTCTGCTGGGCTACTGACTTGCTGCCAGGGCAAAGTATCCAATCCTGTAGTGAAGCTCTCCCTGCAGAGACGGCTGAGATCACACCCCAACCCCGTCTGGTTTGCTCGGCTGTGAGCTGTCTGCCGAGCTCTCACTGCTGCTGCCTGCCCTCAGCCTGTGCCCGATCTAAAACCGTCCCACCCTCGAGCAAGAACAGACCTTTCCTGGGGAATCTCAAGGATCTCTTCTCTTGGTAACTATTTGTGGTTTTTTTTTTTCAGTCAGGCATTAATTCAGAGCCTTGTAATGAGATGGATTCTGAGAGAAAATGCAGAGTTTACACAGCTATGTGCCTCCTCGTGGCCATCTTGGCTGGAAGTCCCCCTCATTATTTATTTTTGTTTTCATCTTCTATACCTATATTTTTAAAACTTTAAGTTGATCATTATGTTGTTTTTATATTGATCATTTTCTTTTGACAATTCCCCCTTTTCATCTCCACTAAAATTTGTGATCCTTTTGAAATTTCAGAATTTTTATTCTTAAAAATTCCCCATCTTCCTGAACAGTTTTACCCAATGAAATGTAATCCCTGGGTTCCTTCCTTTCTCTATTATGCTTGAATATGAGGGGCTTGTCAGATTATGTCTGGATTTCTTTTCTTTTCCAACACAGAATATGCTGACTCAGTGGAAGGTGAATTCTCAGTCTCTTAAGGTCTTCAAACAGAGATTGGATGGCACTCAATGGAAATGTTGTAGAGGAAAACCATATTGGGCATAGATTAGTTGACCATTCTCATGTCCCTTCCAACTAGAAGATTCCATGATTTCCTTGTCCCTTCATTTTTGTCACACACAAGACTTGTTTGGGGAGATAAATTAATGCAATTAGTAAAACATTTTTGGGTTTCTCCCAACAAAATAAAAATAGCATTTTAAAAAATGAAATCAAAATTTTCCTTTTCTTACTCTAATACACAATATTTGCACATATTTTATTGTTTTCACTCTGACATAAATACTATATCTTCTTATTATGGTTGTTGCTCAGTTATTGTGATTTTATCCACTCAAGAAACTTTTTATGGGAGTTCTCCCATTGCCAAAGTAGCTCTGTAACTGTTTATTAATAGAATCTTTGAGTGTTATTCAGGGTTACTGAAAAGTAAGGTGATTTTTCCAGGATCACACAGCCAGCATATGTCAGATGTGGGACTTGAATCCATGTGGTCCTGACTGCTTCCTGGGCTAGCTATCTCTTCACCACCCCCAAGCTTTTTTTACTTTAAAAAGTTATCAGTTGAGGTGTATTAAGTACCAATCAGATTTGGCATAATTCTAGCTTGCTCAGTTTCTATGTCAACACGTGATTAATTCATTATTTAATTTGCCTTCCAGTATGGGATATTCAAATAATGAGTTCATAGATAAATTAGTAATCTACTAAAGGAGAATTGTGGACATGTAAGCATTCATATCTGAGGATTTGGAAAGCACTGGTCCAGAAAGACCTTTTCCACTATCTGGCAAACAAGGGCTGAGTTATTCATCAACTCTAACTGTGTTCTCTTCTAGTTTTAGCCAGCTCTTTCAATGACTTGGCTTGTTTGATGTGATCTCTAATATATATTTGAACAACAAGGGTAATGTATGTGTACACTTAGCTCAGAGGTAAGCTGTAGTTTTGTTGCATGCATAGCAACATTTTTAAAGCACAGAAGTGTTTATTAATTAGTGGTAAAAGAATTTTACTTTCAACAGCCTTCTATTGTAACAGGCTGTGAAAACATTAGACCTAAAGCAGAGTTTGAAAGTGAGAAAAACTTTTAAACTATCCCATTAAGATCATAAAAGGGAAAAAGACATACAGGTACAAAAATATTTATAGCAACCCTTTTCATGGTGGCAAAATGCTGTGAATTAATGGGATGCCCATCAATTGGGAAGTGATTGAATAAGCTATGGTATATGAATGTAATGGAATACTACTGTGCAATAACAAATGGTGAACAAAAAAAATTTCAGAAAAACTTAGAAAAATTTATATGAACTGAAACACAGTGAAATGAGCAGAATCAGAAAAACATTGTACATAAATGTAGCAACATTATCAACTATGATTGACTGCTCTTCTTAGCAACACAATAATGCAAGATAAATACAAAAGTCTCATGAAAAAATGCTGTCTATAACTAGATAAAGAACTGATGGACTCTGAATACAGATGAAAGCATATTTTTTGCTTTATTCTTTCTTGTGTTTTTTCCCTTTTGATCTGTTTCTTTGTTTCCAATTGTGACTAACATGGAAATATGTTTTATATGACAGTACATGTACAAACTATATCAAACTGCCTACTATCTTCAGAATTGGGGGAGAGATACAGGAAGAAAAACTTGGAACTCATATTCTTCTAAAAATGAATGCTAAAAATTTTCATGAGATGTAACTGGAAGAAAAAATAAATCATATTAACAAATTATTTTTAAAAAAATAAAAAAAAACTATTGCTGACATGGTTTAGTTTATATTACATATAAATGTCTTTGTAACATTTGCTCTGGTGTTGATTATGTTATAACAACAGAAATGACAATAACAAGAAACAAATGTGATGATATTTTTAAAGATTTGGAGACTTGTAAAGACAAACTAGCCATTGCATAAATACTACTGTTATTACTTCAACTTCAATTAGCATTTATATATCACTTTAAAGTTAACAAAGCATTTTACAAATATTACCTCTTTTAATCCTCACAATAATCCCAAGAAGTAGGTGTTATTTTTATCCTTTTTTTTTTTTTTTACAGATGAGGCAAATGAGGCAAATAAGGGTGAGTAGCTCAGGGTCCCATAGCTAATAAATATCTGAGACCAAATTTTTCAGTGTCTTCCTGCACTCTTTTCACTACCACTTAGAAGAACAGAGACTGCTGAAGCTGAAATCTAAATTGATTCAGGTTTGAATTTTACTTCTGATACTCATGTGATTGTGGACAAATCACTTCCACTTCTTTGAGGCTCATTTTCCTCATTTGTAAAATAGATATAATAATAAAAAAATAGATATAATAATGCCCGTGGTTTTTATTGTGCAAATCTAATTAACTAATAAGTCATAGCACTGCATACCACTTCCTGATAATGGATACAAGATGCACAAGGATATATATGCACATTTTTAGATATGGATAAAGTTGGAATTTCTTTTTTTGACTATATTTGTTATAAGAATTTTGTTTTTATATTTCTAATGAGTAGAAGGGAGAGAAAATGAAGTCTTGCTGATTGAAAAGTTTGTTAAAAACAAAGACAAGATCTAACTTAGTTTCAATTGATCAAGGATGGACAGAAGCAGCTATACCCAAAGAAAGAACACTAGGAAATGAATGTAAACTGCTTGCATTTTTGTTCTTCTTCCCAGGTTATTTATACCTTCTAAATCCAATTCTCCCTGAGCAACAAGAAAACTGTTCAGTTCTGCACACATATATTGTATCCAAGATCTACTGTAATCTATTTAACATGTATAGGACTGCTTGCCATCTTTGGGGAGAGGGCGGAGGGAGGGAGGGGAAAAATCGGAACAGAAGTGAGTGCAAGGGATAATGTTGTAAATATTAAAAAGTTATTTAATAAAAAAAAAGAAAAGTTCGTTAAAAACACTATATAAAAATTAAAACACTAGATAAATGTCTACTTTAGTAATAGTAATAATAATGATGAGTTGTTGACATCAAAATTTATCATCATATCATCATCATGTTATTCTATGTATCTATGCAGAAATGTATATGGCCCCTACAGGCCTCCAATTTTCAAATTCCTGTTTGGAAAAACATAGCCTTATATAGTAATAGATTTTGTCAGCAAACTGAAAATTTTTGAGTAAAAAGATTTTGTCCCTGAGCCCCTCACATTTATCCCACATAGCCAAATCTTTTTATCAAATCTTATCATTTTTAGCTACACAGCATCATTTGTAGGAGTTCCCTTCTTTCTCACACAGCTATGACTCTGCTTCTGGTTCTTAGTAACTCACACCTGAACTATTTATTGGGTTTGTTAGCTAACAGTGTGTTTGTCTGGAAATAGAGACTAGTCTTGTACTGAATCCCAAAGGTTGTATCAAAGACACAATTTATTCTCTATAGTTGTTATTTTGTAATTCTTCACTCATTCCACTTTGCTTTATATTTCTATTGTTTTTTCACTTGGAGCTGATTATGGGGAATTTGAAAGGAAGGGAATATAAGAATTCTCTCTCTCTCTCTTTTCATCTCCTCCCCTTTCTATTTTCCTTTTTTCTCTATCTCCTCTCCTCTCCCTCACTTATTTCTCTCTCTCCCCTCTGTCTCTCTTTCTCTGTCTCTTTCTTGTCTCCTGTCACTCCTTTCTTCTATTCCTCTATCCCTTCTTCTTTTTTCCCCTTCCTTTCTCTCTATCTTTCTCATTCCTCTTTTTCTTTTTCTCTCTCTGTATTCCTCAAATCCTCTCTTTTTCTTTTTTTCCCTTCTATGCTTTTGGTCTCTTCCCCCGTGCTCATTCCTCCTAGAAAGAAGAAAGCTTTTTGTTACTTGCTATCTATCATTACTGGAATGTATGGAATATTCAGAGAGGACTAGCACCTCTGGTATGAGAGTTTGCTGGTTCATTTTAAGGGTTGTTCATTCACTTTTGGTGTTCATGTTCACATAACTGTCATCTGTGTCTACAAGAAGTTTATGTGCAGCAGATAGACTCTGATTAAAACCATCTGGGCAGACAGCTAGACCAGGTTGATGGCAACTGAAAGACGTCAAATCCTTAAGGAGATGTCTACACCAAGTATGTGAAGAGTTCTCTTGACTAAATAGGTGAATAAGAACAATTTGTATTAGCAGGCATGAAGATGGCTGAAATAATTGCTACGGAGTCATTAGAACTTAGTCAGACATTAGAGATGCCAAGGTCATGCACTGCATTTTGGGACATTACCAGTTGTCTTGATTTTTGTCTTGCAATGCCTTAGAAAGAGAGAGTTGGGCTGTTGACTTTGTGCACCTCTGCATCACTAAAATCCAATTCATGAGCAAGTCAAGACATCTCTTGTGATGTCATTGGTCCTCTTCAAAAATGACAAACAGTAATTTAGGATGACTTTTTGGACACCTCTAAAAAGACTTGTGCAACTTTATACCTATACTTTTGTACACCTAAGATAGGAACGCTATAATGAATAATAATATTTCATCACAACAAAGTTGCTTCAGTTTTAGGCACATTAGCATGTTGTACTGTATTTAAAAAAATAGTAGAGAAGGATGTTTTCTGCAGTTTAATTGCCTCTTAGAAAGAAAAGATTAGTCTTCTTGTCACCTTAAATGAGTCGTGAAAAGTCTTTATTATGAATATGTAAAATCAAGGGTTTGGATGATGAAATATATGAATCTATAACATATTAAAATGGATCTGACTCTTTCTAAACTTTTTAATCCATTTTCTCCTGTGAATAGAAAAAGGTTTGATAGATTTTTTATGCACTAACAGATTTCTAGGTCCTCACTGCTGTTACTGCCTTCCCTTCAAAATTACCTTGTTTCTATTTTATATAATATCAACATATCAAATAGATAACAGTAATAAAATAACAACAGTAATAATGGCTGATATTTATATTGCATTTCCTTTGCTTCCAGCATTGTAAGCATTGTACAATTATTTTTGCATTTTATCCTAGCAACAACTCAGGAAAGTAGATACTATCATTATCTCTATTCTACAAATGAGGAAATTGAGGCAAACAGAGATTTAATGACTTGCTTGCTCAGAGTTATATAGATGATAAATCTCAGAGTTTGTATTTGAACTCAGTATTCAGGGTTCTATCTACCTACCATGCCAAGTAACTGTCATCTATGTACAGAAAACCTTTCCCCCGTTTTCCTCTCTCCCCCCCCCCACTATTTAGATTGTAAATACTTAAAAAATTTCATTTTGTTTTTATGTTCTTTTTATCCTAGGTGTCTCAGCCCCTAGTGCAGTGCCTGGCACAAAGAAGATGCTTAATAAGTGATTGTTAATTGATCAACAAAATTGAAGATACTCTAGAGATTATCATTTTAGAGAAAACAAGTCCGCTGAGAAGAACTGATTTGCCTAAAGTTACACAGAGAGCTGGTGATGAGAAATGTTTCACTCTACATAGCCATTTCATTCTCTTTTATGCTAGTGAATAGAGCAAATACATTCAGTTCCAACATTAACTTAGGAAATTATTCATAGATTTGACTTGAAGCTACTGTGAGAGCATGCAGTTAGCAATGTTAATGTATTACACCCTGAGACACTAAATAGTTTAATATGGGGACTCAAGTGTTTTTGTCTCAAAAGATGAAGTTCCCAGCAGCAAAGTAGGGTATGTAAAATGAATACTTGGGTAATTCAAATTGGGGGGGCACGTCTTCTTCATCTTCATCTTCTTTTTCTTCATCTTCATCTTCATCTTCATCATCATCATCCTCTTCTCCTCCCCCTCCTTCTCTTTATTTTAATGAAAGCTATCAAATGAGCAATTTTATTCCTATCCATGATCACAGACATTTACCAAACCATAACATCTGAATTCACCTTTAAAAATAACATATAACACCGTGATATACACAGTGCAAAATCTTTCAGGGGAGGGAAAAGTACTACCTAGTAGAATGAATCCAATTTTATAACAAGAACATTCAAATATGGATGGACCAATTCAGAGAATGAAAATCTACTTTTCATTGTTTTTATTTTAAAAAGTATTTACCACCCTAATCATCTGAGTTTGTGTGTGTGTGTGTGTGTGTGTGTGTGTGTGTATGGCTGTACAAATAATATTCATTTTTAAAAATAACTTCTCTCTATTTGAGTAAATAGCAAGGAGGGGAAGAAAGAGAACAGACTGTGGTGTCAGGAAGCCCTGAATTTGAATTTGACCTCTGAAACATACTGACTGTAGGACCATTTGTAAATCCCTAAACTGAGTGTGCTCTAGGAAAACCTCTAAGACCATAAGATAGACAGTAGTAATGATGTAATATTGTGAAAGACTTGACTACTCTGATTAATATAATCATTCAAGATAATTCTAAAGGATTAATGCTGAAAAACATGCTATCCATCTCCAGAGAGACACCTGATGAACTCTGAGGGCAAAATGAAGTATAACTTTCTCATTTTCTGTATTTTTCTTGCTTTTTTCAAAAATGGCTAAGATGGAAATATGTTTTGCATGATTTTGTGTCAATTATTTGCATGATTTAATTGTCAATTATATAATTGACATCATATTGCTTGCCTTCTCAGTGTGGGTGGGAGATGTGGATGGGAGGAAGAGAATTTGTAACTCAGAATTTAAAAGAAAAATTGTTAAAATAAACAGTAAACTTAATTTTTAAAAAATGTTCATTTTTAAATTTTAAATGCTAATGTAACATAAAAATATTAAGGGTAAAATATTGAGCTGAATGAGTAGAGAGAATTTTCCTACTATAACTCTAATGAAATCATTGCTACATATCAGAAAATAAGACACACACCCACATATCTCAAAAAACATAATACAAAGTAGCAAAAAAAAAAAAATAGTATGGCTATATCCCCTTCAGAATTGGAAGGATCATCAAAGGCCTTCTAATTTCAGCTCATGTCTAAATAGTAAGCCATTTAGTTAATATATATGTAGTAAATACTAACTGTATGCTAGTCATTCTGCTATACAAAAATTCTTCTCAAGTTGATAACTAGTCTTCACCTAGTGAGTAGGAGTCTTCACCTAGTGAGTAGGAATCCATTTCTTCCTGGGAACAGTCTATTCTATTTAGCTTTCATTGTAGAATTTTTTATCCCTTCTATTAACCCCAAATCTGCCACTTAAAACAAACTTTTATGGATATGTTTTATTTTTATATTGCCTTCCATTTAAAATATATTCTTCTCTCCCTCTCATCCACTATAATGAAGAACAAAAAAAAAAAAAGGAGAAAAGGGAAGGAAAGGGGTGACAACAAACATTTATTAAATACCTATTATGTGCTGGCCACTGTGCTAAACACATAAATATTATCTTATTTGAGTTTTCAACAAGAAAAAAGTTACTTCAGCAAAACTAACCAAACATTAATTAATTAACCATACACAATATTTTATACTTTATTACTTCCTCTAGAACAAGTTGAGCTTATGTAATTATGCAGTATTTCTTTTTCCATTTACATTATTGTCATGTATATTGTTTATTCTGCTTAACTTTCTGCTTCACTTTCTATCAGATCATCGAAATCTTTTTCTATTTTCTTCATATTTATCATTTCTTACAGCACAATAACACTATTACTTTTGTGGACCACTCAATTTCTGAGTCAATAAACATCTATTTTGTTTTCATTTATTGACTCTAAAAAAATGCTGCTACAAATATTTTTGGTGAACTGCCATGGACTTCTAGTGAACACAATGATGATCTTTCAAACTATCTTTGACTTTCTTGAGAGATGTTTAATAATGACATCTCTGAGCCTGAGGATATCGACATTTTAGATATGTTCTTAGAAGGATTTAAAATTCCTTTCCAGAATGGTGAAACCATTTCATTGCTACACCACTAATGCATTAGTATTCCTGACTTTGTGTAGCTGCTCCCTTTTTTGGTCAACTTTTCCAAGAAAATTCAACTTATTCTTAATTCTGTTCTCTGAGTCAAGCAGGGCAAAGCTAATAATTCTCTCATAATGTTCTATGCAATTATTTAAAAGATATTTCCATATTTGTCATGTTGCCACATATATTCTTCTAGCCAGAATAAGGAAAGCACTTCATAAAATAATGTGTAAATGACTATTATTAGCCCTAATTTTCTGGTGCTTTCCATTGAGAATGATTTTTGCCATTAGTCTTTTTGCTATGTATACATGTGGACATGCATTCTGGGACATTAGATCTATAATTAGTAAGACAAAAGGAAGGTCATTCCTTTTACCCTTGATTCACTTGGACAACTCACTGAAACCATAATAATGTTCCTGTGTCAAGGAGAAATAAACATTTAAAACTGGAATCAGGCAAAACAGAAGTATTCTTGACCTTGGTTTGTATTTAACTTCATTAATCTATTTTTTTCTATGTGTTTATACTTACTACCTGACATCCTTGGTTGGCATTACTGTTTGTTTTTTCTGGAGACTGCTCTAGATTATTACTTAATGTTAAAAAACATACACTCAGAATTAATATGACAACAAAGACAATATTTATCATTCATATTTATATGATACTTTAAGGTTTCATTTATCTTACTTAACTCATTTGATCTTCATAGCCATGTGCTATAGATGCATTTATGATTCCCATTAGATGAGGAAACTGTTTAGAGGAATCAATTAATTTGCTTAGAGTCAAACAAATGGGGTTTGTCTAAGGCTTGTTTGGACCCACGTCCAGTACACTATTTTCCGTATCATTTAGCCTTTGCAAATTACAATTTTAGAGCACTTTAAGGTTTACAAAGCCCTTTCCTCATGTAGCACTTAGCCTGGGCTATTTATTCAGCTCCCTCTGCAGAAGCAACCCAGGTTCCCAGGATTCTAAAGGTAACTCTACAAAGTTGAGATATCTATTATTTGTCACTCATGAACTCCCATTATTATTTATCTTATTAATTATCAGTGAGCCCTAACTAGCTTTTTAAAAAAGTATATATTAAGCAAGTAGCAAGAACAGTAGGACAGTTGTTAGAGAAACATCTTCCCCAAACCAGGGATGTGCTCTCCCCTTATATATATGTGATCTTTGAAAAGAGTAGAATTTGACTTTAAGAACATATGTGTCAGGGACAGCTAGATGGTGCAGTGCATAAAGCACCTGTCTTGGAGTTAGTACCTGAGTTTAAATCTGGCCTCTGACACTTAATACTTAGTAGCTGTGTGACTCTGGGCAAATCACTTAATCTCAATTGCCTTTCAAAAAATGGCTCAAAGAAGAATATATGTGGCAACATGACAAATATGGAAATATCTTTAAAAAGAAGTGCATGTATTTAACCTGTATCAGATTACTTGCTGTCTTGGGGACAGGGAAAGTAAGGGAGGGAGAAAAATTTGGGAAGCAAAATCTTATAAAACAAATGTTGAAAACGATCTTTGCATGTTTTTGGAAAGTAAAATACCATTAAAATTTTTAAAAACTAAGAAAGGCAAAAGGGTAAATTGAGAGCTTCTCATTATTGGAAGAACTTTTTACTCTTCATTGAATACTCATTAAATCCTCTGATGAACCCTGAGGTTCAGGTACCATATACAGTTCTAAATTTGCTTTTCCTTAGTGTGCTAATTTATTCTTGCTGTGTGTGATATTTCCTGTGTGGCCATTTATTTTCATCCAGTGACCCATAGTCCCTTATAATCCAAGTTTAGTAGTGGCCCAATGGTTATATATTCTAGGCTGTACTGGTAAACATAGTTATCAAAAAGCTATCCCTATTATTCATAATTGTTCTTGTGAGATCTAGGCTACTTCTTTCTAGACACTTCCATTGCTCCTGAAAAAATAATTTTCTTTTCAAATTAGCCAAGGGAAACAACAGGAAAAATATTGCAACAGCTCCCACATCTGAATGCCAATCAGTTAGTTATAGCCTTTCCCAAACAAACTGCTAACTCATGGCTAAGAGGAAAAGGTCTGCCTTCTGTCTGTGTGTCTTTTTCTTCTCTCTCCAAGTCCATTTTTTTTCTGTCTCTGCTTTAGCTTTTTGTCTCTATTTCTGTTCTGTCTCTTTCTCAATGTCTCTGTCTTTGTCTTTCTCCAAAATTGTGAAATTAAGTCAATTATTCTATAGCACCCAGCCAGAAAACTGCTCATGAAAAAAAATTCCATAATTGTAAAATCTGTTTTTCTCCCTTCCTGAACACTCCTTGTTTATCTCTCTACTGTATCTCTCTGTTTATACACAAAGTAGCTACACAATGATTAATTATTTTATAATAATAACTGTTGTAAGAGAAAAGGAAGCACAAAGGTAATAAATTATTGAGAAACAAAGATGAATTTTGAGAAATTAGTACACACTGTTACAGGACAAAGAAGGAAGTAAAAGAAGATAGGGAGAGATAGTGGAGAAATCTCACTTTATGGGTCTGCAGCCTAAGATGGGAATAGTTCATCCCTATATTTCTTCATTCACAATTCATATACACAGAGCCAGTCCTGGAGTCTGATGCAAAGGATCTCATAACAGATCCTCTATTTCACCATCTCCATCCCTTCTTCTCACAGAGCCTGGTCCAGTTCCCTTCTCTAGTTTTTTGACTCAGTCCTTAGAGCCTCTCCTCTCACACAGATGACTTTCCCAGAATCCCATGTAATGGGAAGAGTTAGCTTGATATCTCTAATTTTATACCAATAACATAAACATCTTGTTGTGTTCAGTCATGTCCAATTTTTTGTGACCTCATTTGTAGTTTCCTTGGCAAAGATACTGTAATGGTTTGACATTTCCTTCTCCAGTTCATTTGATATATTCATTGATGTTTATGTTCATAGCAGCTTATTCTATTATTATTTTAATGTTAATGTTTCAATCAGTCAACAGATATTTATTAAGCACTGAGATAGGCACTGAGGATGCAAGTATAAAAAATGAAACAATCTTTTCTCATAATAGATGGGAAGAGACAGCAAATATGTATAAAATATATGCACTATAAATAGAAAGTTAATAAATGCAAATGTATACAAAGTAGTTAAGTACAAGGTAGTCTGGAAGAGAAAGTACTACAATTTGGGGGAAGGTAGCAATAAGATAGCTTCATGCAGAAGATAATGTCTGAGCAGTTTAAAAGAAGAGTAGAATTCTTGGAGTCTTATATAAGGAAAAGGGGAGGACCACTTCATAGACATGGAGATGGGAGGTAGAGTATTGTACATGAAGAACAGACCATCATTGGACATTACTTCCTCTCCTACTCTCTAAAACTTAATCAAAATAGTCTTTTTTCCTACTCTTAACATACAACCCTCTTATCTCCCATCCCCATATCTTTGCAGTGACCATTTTCTCCTTCTTTACTTAATTAAGCCTCAGAGAATTCTTCTCTTCCTTTAAGCTGCAACTCAGGTATCATCTTCTGCATAAAGCGTTTTAAAATTATTTTTTATTGCTCCCTTCCCCTAAAAGGTAGTACCCTCTCTTCCAAACTACCTTGTATTTAATTTTTTGTGTATATTTGTATTTATTAACCTTCTATTTATGGTGCATATATGTCATACATGTTTGTTGTATTCCCTACTCAATTGTAGGTGAGAAAGGATTGTTTCATTCTTTATACTTTCATCTCCAGTGACTAGCACAGTGCCATAGTAGGTGCTCAATCAATATCTATTGATTAAAACATTAGCAAGAAAATAATAAGCATCTATGAACACAAACATCAATGAACATATGCAATTAAATGCAAAGGAAACACTACATAAATAAATATCAGAAAATAACTACCTTTCCAATTTCCCCTTAACATTATCATTTAGTCTGGTCCCGGTTGAATGCATCTAATTCTCATCTGATCTGTTGTCTGTCCTTAATATACCCAAGCGAGGTGATGGATCGACTTTGTCATAGAAATCTATGAAAAAAATCCCTCTCTTCCTTGTTATTCTCCACCAGGGAACCAGTGCTGGGAGAGAGGTATACCTCTGTTTTTCTCTTTCTTTCTACCCCTTCCCCTTTCTTTCTTCCCTCTTCTTCCCCCCCAACTCTGCTTCTCTCTGACTCTGTCGCTCTATCTCTGCCTTAGTCTCCTTGACTTTGACTTATTAGTTACATCCTAAAAAAAATACCACCTTCCCCAACACACATACAACTTTTCCACAAAAAATATAATTAAGTTAGACTACTTAATAATGGGAATGTAGCTAATGTAATGTAATATTCCTCTTTCCAATTTTTATAGTTTACCTTTTACTAACAAAAAGAATATGTGTTTTTGCTATCTTAATTTAGAACCACATTTTTCTGCTGAATTTGAACTGAATTTTGTTCCACTACAAATGTTTTTTTAATTATTCTAGGATATTTTTTCTTCCCTACATGATAAATGAAAAAGTTTGTCTGCTCTTGTTTAGTGTGTCAGACCAGGTCCCTTATTTAAGGAATGCAAAGTCCCCATCTTAGGGCTTCCCTCTTATCACAGGGCTCCAGTACTTCTCCCTTTGGTGGACTCTTTCTGAGGTTCTTCCCTCCTAGAGTTGGGCTCAGGAGTTGTTGCTGTTCATTCTTCATTTTCGAAGAGGACCAATGATGTTAGAGGTGATCACTTGACTTGTCCATGAATTGGATTTAAGTGAGTCAGAGTTGCAAGTCACTAACCTCCCTCTCTCTCTCAGCTTCATAAGTTACTCCTGTGCTGGGCTCCAAGTGCAGGTTTCAGAAACAGGCTCTGTCTCTGATTTTGTCTGGAGTGATTTTTCAGAGGCGCGGAGATATCTTGGATTGAAAACCTGAAGAAATAATGATGAACCCAGCACAATCTGGTCTTAAAGAATAGGAGGGTATAATTGGTCCCCTATTCTTGCTCTGTCTACCACACTATTTATTCTACTTCCACAACAATTCTGGTATTCCTTCACTTCTTTGCATTCACACAATTTGCATCCTAAATCAAGCCTTCCTTATCTCTTGCTTAGATTTTTATTTTCATAGCTTCCTAATTAAGCTGGGTTTTTTTTCCCCCATCACTCTATTCACCATCTTTCACAATCCTAACAAATCCAAAGCCATAAATCTGACCATATGTCAGATGCTCAAAAATCTTTATCAGTTCTTTGTTGTCTCTAGGACAGGCTGCCAACTCCATCGTATGGTACACAACATGGCTCATTTTGCATTACTTCCCTTGACTGACACTATGTTCCAACTGAGCCCTAAACCTGGCATTCTTATTCCGGTGTCTTTGGCTCCCTGCTAACCAAAATCTTTTAAAATTTCTAGATTCATTAAAGACTTAGTTGAGGTTTCTCCTTCTATTCAAAATCTTTCCTCATTTTCCTGTTATTAATACTGTCCTGACTTAAATAGCCTTATACTTACTTATTGGCACAAATACAAACACACACATACTCAGATCCCCAAAATCTTAGTGCATGTTTAAGCCTTAATGCCAGATTTTAAACAGCTTAAGATAACAAGCTTAAACTGAAACTGAGTCTGTTTATTCTATTAAATGATGTTTTAGTGATTATTAAATTTCCAATTCCTGAGCTATTTTTCTGCCTTTTTTTTGTGATACCAAAAATTTTCAAGGTTCTTTGCAGAAATTGATTTCTTCAGATTGTATGTAGTGCCAAAATTTTGATCAATCAGTCTTTCAATTAGACAATTAGAACATTGAAGACTAGTATTTTGGCAAAAATCAGAAGGCTAGCTAAAGAATTATGGGAAATGGTGGAATAAGGTAGGAAATTACCGGGCTCTCACAAATTCCCCCCCAACAATAACTTTTAAAAATGCCTCAAAGTAGATTTTAGAGTGGCAGAAATAACTAAAAATTGGAGTAAATCAGTTATCCGGCACATGACAATTTGGGTGAACATTAGGAAAGTTCTGATCTCTGAAGATGATGGTCTGGCCTGATTAAATTGAAGATACATCTGGGGAGATACCCCTGAGTAATAAATAGAAAATCTGGGGCAGAGGTGTTGGAAGGGAGGCAGCCTTACCTTTGAAAGATTTTGCCTGAGGTAGGTGTAAGGGTTGGGTGGAAGAATGAAGGACTCTCTGCTGGTGCTGGATATAAAGCTTTAGCATGCTGACCAGACCCAATCCCAAGCTGAGACTGGGTGAGGAAGAATAAATGTGCAGGGCAGAGGGGCAGGTGGCTGTGGTCATTGGCAGGAGAGCAGAATCGCTGGTTTTGGTTCCAGAGCAGCAGGACAAGTTCACACTTGCAGTTGCCAGAGGGACCACAGGAACTGCAGCAATGCTTAGGCTCCTTGTTGCTCAGGGGTGGACAGGAGTACCTGAAGTCACTTAATGACCAAGACATGAGCCTGAGGAGCAGTGATCACATCTGGCCTTGGATTATAGAACAATGGAAAAAACTAAGAGGTGAAAGATCCCAGATAAAACTCAGAGAACAATACATGAAAAATGTTTATAAGAAACATATTCAATATGAAAGACACACACAGAGTAAGAATGAAATGCTGGACTATAATTCATTATGCATTAGTTGATGTACAAAAAGCAGGAGTAGAATCATGCTCTCAAATAAAGTTAAAGCTAAAATAGATTAATTAAAAGGGAAAAACAAGGAAACTACATTTTGGATGTATGGATGGACAAGAAAGAAGTCAAAGAGATGAATCGATTCTTAGATAAGCTAGATATGATATACATCTGGAAAGAACTGAATGGAACTAGAAAGGAATATACCTTTTTCTCAACAGTATATGGTACTTTACAGAAACTGACCATATATTAGGACATAAAAATTAGAGTCAAATGCAGAAAAGCAAAAATATTAAATGAGGCATTTTCAAATCAAAATGTAAAAAAGACCTTGGAAACATAGATAAAAAATTAATTGGAGATTAAATAACCTAATCTTAAAGAATGAATAGGTTAAAGAACAAGTTATAGAAAGAATCAATATTTTTATTAAAGAGAATGATAACAATGAGACAATATATGGGATGAAGCAAAAGCAGCAATTAAATGAAAATTTATATATTTAAATGCTTACAATGGAATAAAGAAAAAGCGGATCAACTTGCTATGCAATCAAAAAAAAAAAATCTAGGAAAAGAACAAATTAAAAATCCCCAATTAAACTCCAAATTGGAAACCATAAAAAGGTGACATTAATAGAATTGAATAAGGCTATTGAATTACCAAAACAAAAACTTATCTTTACCAAAAAAATGATAAACCATTGATTGATATGATGAAAAAGGAGGGTGAAATTAACTAAATCACTAGCATCAAAAATTGAAAGGGTGAATAAACTACTAATGAAGATAAAAATAAAGACATTATTAGGGATTAGTTTGTCCAATTAATAAGTAAATTTAACAATTTAAGTGAAATATAAGAATATTTACAAAAATATAAAGTGCCCAGATTAACAGAAGAAGAAATATACTATCTAAGCCTATTTTTGAAAAGGTAACTGAAAAGGCCTTGAATGAGCTTCCTAAAAAAAAAAGCATCAGGATAAATAGATTTGCAAGTGAATTCTATGAAACATATGAAAAATCAACTAGTTCTAGTATTAAATAAATTATTTAGAATAATAGGCAAAGAAAGAATTTTACTAAGTTCTTTTTATGGAATAAATATGGTGCTAATACATAAACCAGGAAAATAAAAACAAAGAAGAAAAATTATAGACCAATTTGACTAATGAATATTGATGCAAAAGTCCAAAACAAAATCCTAGCTAAAAAAAAAAATTATATGATTATATCAATAGATGTAAAAAAAAAACCTTTTGACAATATATAAAACTCATTCTTATTTTTAAAAAAAGCACTTGAAAACATAGGCATAAATGGATTTTTGCCTTAAATGATAAGAACCATCAATCTAAACCCACCAGCAAGCATTATCTGTAATGGATCAAGCTAGAACCTTCCCAGTAAGATCAGGAGTGAAACAAAGATGTCCATTATCACCAATCAAAATGATACATGATCTAGACATAAAGGGAAATATCATAAGTAAATTAAAACAATTTTACTTATTAGATGTATGGATGGGAGAAGAATATATGAATAAAGAAGACCTAAGAGATCTTGAGATATAAAATGAATAATTCTGTTTTAGTTAAAAATAAGTTTAAAATGTTTTGTAAAAATAAAACCAATGTGGCCAAGATTAAAAGGAAAGGATAAAATTGGTAGGAGAGTGGCAAATTTTATAAGCAATTTCTCAGTTAAATGTTTCTTATCTTGAATATAGTGAGGACATTGTCAAATTTATAAGAATATGAGTCATTATGCAATTGATAAGTGGTCAAAGGATACAAACAGGCAGTTTTTGGAGAAAGAAATTAAAGCTATACTTAGTCACATAAAAATGCTCCAAATCTTTATTGATTAGAGAAATGCAAATTAAAACAGCTTTGAGATACTATCTTACACATATCAGATTGGTTAAAATGATAGAAAGAGAATATTACCCATCTAGGAGATGTGGAAAAATGGGTCACTGTTGGTAGAACTGTGAACTGATCTAACTATTTTGAAGAGCAATTTGTAATTATGTCTAAAGCATTATAAAACTATGTATACCCTTTGGCCTAGCAATACCACCATTAGCTCTGTTTCCCAAAGTGATCAGGAAAAAAGGAAAAGAAACTATATCTTCTAAAATATTTATAACAGCTCTCTTTGTGATAGCAAAAAATATATAAATAAATAAAAGGAAATTTAGAAGATACCCATTCAATTGGAGAATTATTGAATAAGTTGTAGTGTATGATTCTGGTGGAATACTACTGTGCTGTAAGAAATGATTAATAGGTTGATTTTAGGAAAATCTGGAAAAAATTACTTGATATAATGAAAAGTGAAAGGAACAGAACCAAGAAAATGTTTTATTCAATAAAAGAAGTCTTGTTCAGAGTAAATGTGAATGACTAAGCTATTCTGAGTTATATAAATCTTTAAATTAATTACAAAGAACCTATGAAGGAACATGCCATCAATTTAGTTTTGTGTGTGTATGAGTGTGTGTGTGTGTGTTTGTGCCTGTCAAATATTGACCTTCTCTACTACAAGATAGTGAGGGAGAGAGGGAAATAGGTTGAAACTCAAATGGAACCTTCCAAAAATATTGGAAATAAAAAGAATCAGAAGAATAATTGCAATTGTAAACTGCATCATTCATATGAAGATCACCTTTTAAGATAGTTAAGATAATTTTAGGGAATTCACCAGATCTTCCACCAGATCTGATGAGGAAAGGTGATGAGTATTGTTTGAGAGCAATTTTGACATGCCCTAAAGCAACATTCACATAATTATGGCAAGCTTCTGAGGACAAAGCGATATCTGCTTAAATGTGAATATATATATATATATATATATATATGAATAAATATGAAACTTGTTATTTCATAAAATAGTCCATTGCATTTTGGGGCAGCTCTAAATGTTAGTACATTTTTCTTCATGAAAACTGAGTTTTCAGGTCAATGTGGGGCAGATTACATGTGTGATACAGCTCCTAATTGATAGAAAGATTGTTGGCTCAATGCTGCATATTTTTGTTGCTTTCAGGCTCTTTTCTATGGTGGAGTTTTAGGAAGGAGACATATTCTTCAAGAGAAACACACATGATTAAAAATTCTCTGAGACTGATTCCAAAAAAACAGAGAAAAAGACTTTGGAAGCTACAAACATGTAGAGGAAATTGACTCCTCAAAATGTCCCTGATTTTTAGCTTGTCTACACAGAAATTTCAGGGGGAAATTTTCCCCTTGAGTAAGATGAAGATCCTGTTTTCTTGGTTTGAACTGCGTCATCTTACTCTCAGCATAAGAACTCCTTGTCTCAACTATTTTCTTGTATTGTCTAATCTGTACAACTCTAATAATCTCTGTTTCCTGTTTCCTTGTATTAGTGGGTTTGCCTGTTGTTGGTATTTGTCTTGGTCTTTTGTGTAACCAGCATTTGGAGGGTGGTGGGTAGTCAATCCTCTTCCCTTAAGATCAACTAGGGTAATTGCTTTTGTTTTGATTCTAGGCACTGAACATATTTGAATGACAAATACTCTAGTTCTTTAGAGTTTAAAGTTTGGAGAAAAGAAAACCCAGCCATCATTCTTCTCATTTTCCGCAAAAAAAAAATAAAAATAAAATAAAAAATAAAAAATAAAAGGAATTACCATTCCCTTTATAGAGGAATGTTCCAAATACTTGAAATATCTGTTCATGTCTCCTTCAAACTGTACTTTAGATTACATATGTGGACATTCTTATCTTATATGATTACATAAAATCTTATATTCACATTTTGTCATTACCTACCTTTCAGCTCTTCTCCCCAAAAGAACCTAACCTTTTATAAGGTTCAAATACTTAAAATTAGCTAGTATGTCCCTTGAGCTTCTTCCTATCCCCAAATCTTGTCTTTTTTAGGCTAAATATCCCCTATTCCTTTGAACAATTTTAATATGGCATAGTTTTTGAGTCCTATCAGCCTCTTTTGAACATTCTCCTATTTTCTTAGTTCATTCCTAAAATATCATATGCAAAAGAGGATACAATAATACAGATGTGGTCTGACTTGGGCAGAATGATGATGATGATGATGATAATGATGATGATGATGATATTAGGGAATGAAGACATAATTTGGTTAATCAATAGATAGATACCATAAATGAACTTAGAGTCAGATTCAAGTCCTCAATTCAAATCCCACCTTTAAAATATATTGGCTATGTAAACCTGAGAAAATGACAACCTTTCCCACAATCGTCCCAGAATATACAGTTTATAGTGGAGGGGAAGCTTCCTCATCTAGATCCCTTATACTGATGATATTAATAATTTGAACCAAAAAAAACCCCCAGCAACAACCTACATTTACAGTATGCTAAGGTGATACACACACACATTTATCTCATTTGATTTCAACAACTGTGTGAGACAAGAATAACAGATATTATTATACACCCATTTTTATAAAAGAGGAGACTGAGACTGAAAGAAAACTCATTTTATTTGCCCAGAGCCACATATCTAGAATTCTACAGTACAGTTCTACAGTGCTTCTATTAAAGTAGTCTTAATCACATCAATTTCCTTTTTAGCTACCATGCTGTTCTTTGTTGGATATACTTTGTCAAGCTCTGATTTAGAGTTTGAAATGAGTTGCTGTGGTCAATCTCTAATGTATTTTTCTTTTTGTTGTATTTTAAAATCAAGTTCAATCTAACCAGTGGTGGTTTTGACATTCTTTGAAAAATTGGTAGTGTCTGTACTGCTGTTCCTTATGTGTTTTGACTCAGTATAATATTTAATATGACTGTGGACTGAGTTTCTTTAGATTGATGAATTCTTGTTGTAGTCAGTATTCTATATTAATTATATGATACTGAGACCTTGAAATTCTGTTAAATATGTTTAATTCTCATTCAGCGTTATTTATCAGTGTTTGAAACTAAAATATCTTTCAGTTATATGGTCTGAAAAGACCTTTTCACCTCCTGTAGATATTAATAAGGAAAAATTCTGAAAACATCAGTAATTTAATCCAAGCATCATTGAATTATGATTTTAATGTTAATATGAATTGAATTTCATATGCTATCGTAATGCCTCCATGTTATTGGGTTTGACACGGTAAGAAGTTGCTAACTATAAAGTGCCCTTTAAAAACAACAATACTCCATTGCAGAATCTGGGTATACTGGTTATCAAGGAATGATTCGCCTAGTTCACTGTTCTTGGCTTTAGGCCCATCATCCTTAGACCTTTTTGGATTGTCTAGTCATATTTTCCTAAAAACTGAGTTGAAGGAACCTTTTCATTTGTCATTTGAAATGACATCTCTCTCTATCCTTGCTGCTCTAACCCTAGTCAGATGAAGGGCAAATGATAAATTATTTTCTTGGTTGAAATCAAGCAGAAGCAGACTTTATTCATTTCCAGTTTCAGTTCCACAAGGAGGTGATATAGATGGAATTTTTCTTTTTTTCTTTTCTTTTTTATAATAATAACTAGTGCTTGTCAATTCTGTGATAAATTGGTAGTTTCTATATTGCTATTACTTATGTGTTTTGACTCAATATAATTTTTATAACAAGAGCTTTTTGTTTTTCAAAATACATGCAAAGATAGTTATCAGCATTCACCCTTGCAAAACCTTGTGTTCCAAATTTTTTCCCACCCTTCTATCCTTCCTCTTCTCCTAGACATCAAGTAATCCAGTATAGGTTAAATATGTACAATTCTTCTAAACATATCTCCACATTTATCATGTTGCACAAGAAAAATAAGACCAAAAGGGAAAAATTAGAAAAAAAAAACAAGCAAGCAAACAACAACATCCAAAAAAAAGGTGAAAATATTATGTTGTGATCCACATTCAGTCTTCATTGTCTTTTCTCTGGATGACTCTTTCATAAGTCTATTGGAATTGCCTTGAATAACCCCATTATTAAAAAAAAGTCAAGTCAATCATGGTTGAAGGTGGCATTTTTCACAAAATATTGTCAGGCTAAGATGTTAACTCACTGAATCTTTCAAATCAGTCAACATTTATTGAGCACTAATCAATATATGTAAGGCATTATATTGGAAATACGTATAAGTATTGGAAATACAAAGACAAAAACTAAATAATCCTGGCCCTCAAGAAATTAATGTTCTCAGGGATGAGTGGGTAGGGAAGCATGCATACAAATTAAATTAAACAAAGAAAATTGAAGACAGAGAGCACTAACCAGTGAGGAAAACAGAAGGGTTCTAGAGGAAGGAGCATCTGAGCTGAATTTTAAAGGGATAGAGAAGAGGAGTAGGGCATTCCAGACTTGAGAAAATGCAAAGGGGCTGTTGTGGGAATCAAACTCATCCCACCTACAGTAAAAGAGACTGAGGTAGATCTCTGAGCCAATGGTGCTTTATTACAGCGTCCATGGTCCCCTCCAGTGAAGTGGACCTCAAATCTTCCTCATGATTTAAGATGCCTCTTCCTTCCAGGGCTTTACTTCCAGAGTTAGATATTCAGACATTCAGGAACAACTATACCAAATACAGAATAATTCCATTGGTTGGAAAATATCACCTGCTCCTATAGGACAAGAGATTGGTCCAGAGATACAAAAATATTTGGTGGGACTTTCCATATAGTTGAATCACCTCCATCACACTGGGCTTGGTCGCTATGACAAGGAAAAACAAAAGTAGAGAGCCTTTACTTAATTTTCTATAGTTAAGTAAGTGAACTTAGAACCAGAGCTTATATACAGAACTTTTGTGTGATTTTATCAAACTGATTAATACTGATTGAAAGAGAATAGGGATTCAAATGAATTATTTCTCGTACTGTAGTAACAAGCTAAGGAATAGATAGTGACCAAGTTTCAGAAAGAAATAGAGCTCCTGAAGATGAATAATATAAAAGGTGATATAATAATAATTTTTAAAATTTATTTATTTAGATATTTAAGATTTATATAACATTTTACATGTTCCATTTCATTTGCTCCTCATAAAAACCCTGAGAGGAAGATGAGAATGTAAGTGATGTGCCAAATCACAGAGCTAGTAAATATCTGGGGTCAGGTCTTCCTGATTCCCAGACTGCTACTCTATCCAATATTGATTATCAAACTAAATAGGATCTAGTTGTGGAAAGCCTTAAATGCCAAGTTAAGAAATTAATCTTTAATCCTATGGAAAATGGACAATGATGCAAGGTTTTTGAAGGGGGGAAATAGGGGATAGGTGGTAGTGACATGGTCAGACAGATGTCTAGAGGATGGATTGGAAAGGGGGATCATTTAGGAGGCTATCATGTTAGTAGAAATAAAAAGTGACATGGGTCTTCATGAGAATATTGGCTGGATGTGTTAAGAAAAAGGAATAGATGTGGAGGTAATTTTAAAAAATAATAACATTCTATTTTTATCTAATTACACATGTAGATAATTTTTAATATCCATTTAAAAATTTTTTTTGAGTTCCAAATTTTCTTCCACTCTCCCTAACCTCTATCCTCCCAGAGATGGTAAGCAATTTGACATAAACCATACACATGCAATCATGCAGAACATATTTTCACATTAATTATGCTGTGAAATGACATGAGCTAAAAGGAAAAAAATCATACAAAAAAGTTTAAAATAGTGTTTCCTAATCTGTATTCATGTTCCATCCATTTCTCTGAAGGTGTTTTTTTCATCATGAAAAAACTTTGAACTTGTCTGAGATCTTTGTATTGGTGAGAATAGCTAAGTCATTTACAATTAATCATCACACAATATTGTTGCTACTATATGTACTATTCTAGTTCTGTTTACCAAAAAAAAATCCCCAAATCTTGATAAAATAATACAAGAAATAACCCAAGAAAATTGTCCTGGAGTGATAGAACAAGCAGAGAAAGTAGAAATAGAAAAAAAAATCTACTGTCCACGACCTCAAAGAGATCCTTTGTGGAAAATTAGGAATATTATTTCTAGATTTCGAAACCCTCATATCAAAGAAAAAAGTTGGCAAAAAACAAACAAATAAACAAAAAAAACACAATTCAAATATGTTAGAATTGTACAGGATTTATCAGCAGCTATAATAAAAGACCACAAATCCTTGAATAATATATATACATACACACACACACACACACACACACACACATATATGGCAATCAAAAGAACTAGGTCTGTGGCCAAAAATACTATGTCCAGCAAAATTAAGCATGAATACAAAAAAATGTACATTCAATGTACTTACAAATTTTCAGGATTTTGTCTCAAACAAATCTGAACTTAATAGAAAATTTAACTCATATATTAAAGATTAATTTCAAGGGACTCAATGAGGACAAACTATGTTTTATACATGGAAATGCATGTTGTATGTTTAAGATTGACATCAGTAATTGTGTATCTCTAAAGAAAGACCAGGACAGAGTTGAGTGTGACTGATTCTAAAAGCAAAACAGTTTAGGAAAAGATAAAACTAGTAATTATGTTATACAAATGAGGTGCAGAGGAAGAACCAACACAAAGGAATTAGATGAGGGAGGAAGTTCTGAAAACCTTCCCACATCAGAAATGAGTTAAATATGTAGAGAACATTATATATATGATAGTGGAACAAGGTGTGTAGGTTAATGGGTAAAGGATAAAGAGTAGGTAAAAGGGCAGCATAGAACAAAGTGGGGGTATAGAAGGATGTGTAGATTAACAAGAATAGGTTAAGATGTGCAGATGAATGGGAATGCAATAAATAGGGAAGGAGAAAATGGAGGGAGAGATCCATGGGTAATAACAAGGCAAGTTAAAAAGCAAAATTAGCAAGGATAGAAAATAAGATAGATAGATATATATATATATATATATATATATATATATATATATATAAATACTTCAAGAAATAGGAGTAGAATTTATTAGAAAAAAAGTAGGGCTAATAATCATTGATCTTAGACAAAATCAAATTCAAAGATGCAATCAAGAGAGAACACTATACTAATTAGCCATATTAATATTTTAGATTGAAACAATTGGAAGGATATCAAATGCTCATAGGTAGGCCAAACTAATACATAAAAATTACAAATCTACCTAAATTAATCTACTTATCTAGTGCCATACCAATAAAATGCCAAGAAATTACTTTACAGATCTTGAAATAATAGTAATAAAATTCATCTGGAAGAAAAAAAGGTCAAGAATTTCAAGGGATTTAATAAAAAAAAAAGATGCAAATGCAGTGGCCTAGCTGTACTAGACCTAAAACTACATTATAAAATAGCAGTCATAAAAACCATTTGGTATTAGCTAAGAAATAGAGTAGTTGATTAGTGGAATAGATTAAGTTCACAAGACACAATAATCAATGACTATAGTAATCTAGCATTTGATAAACTCATAGACCCCAGCTTTTGGGATAAGAACTCATTATTTGACAAAAATTGCTGAAAAAATTGGAAAATAGTATGGCAGAAACTAGGCATTGACCCACATCTAACATCCTCTACCAAGATAAGGTCAAAATGAGTTCATCATTTAGACATAAAGAATGATACTGTAAGCAAATTAGAAGAACAAAGGATAATCTCTCCCTCTAAGAATTGTAGAGAAGATAGGAATTTGTGGCCAAAGAATTAGAGCACATTATAAAATGCAAAATGGATACTTTTGATTATATTAAATTAAAAAGTTTTTATACAAGCAAAACCAATGCAGCTAAGATTGCAAAGGAAATAGGAAATTGAGGAAAATTTTTATATCCAAGGATTCTGATAAAGGCCTCATTTCTAAAATATATAGAAAATTGACTCAAATTTATAAGAATATAAGCCATTCTCCAATTGACAAATGGTCAAAGGATACGAACAATTTTCAAATGAAGAAATTAAAACCATTTCTAGTCATATGAAAAAATGCTCTAAATCACTATTAATCAAAAAAATGAAATTTAAGACAACTCTGAGATATCATTACATACCTCTCAGAGTGGGTAAGATGACAGGAAAAGATAATGATAAATATTGGAGGGGATGTGGGAGAACTGGAACACTAATGTAGTGTTGGTGGAACTGTGAATTGATACAACCATTCTGAAGAGCAATTTGGAATTATGCCCAAAGGTCTATTAAACTGTGTATACCTTTCTATCCAGCAGTGTCTCTATGGGGCCTGTATCCCAAATAGATCATAAAAATGGGAAAAGGACCCAATGTGCAAAAATGTTTGTGGCAGCCCTTTTTGTAATAGGAAGAAACTGGAAACTGAAAGGGTGTCCATCAATTGGAGAATGGTTGAATAAATTATGGTATATTAATGTTATGGAATATTATTGTTCTGTAAGAAATGATCAGCAGGAAGATTTCAGAGAGGCCTGGAGAGATTTACAGAAACTGATGGTGAGTGAAGTGAGCAGAACCAGGACAATATACAGTAACAAGTTTATGTGATGATCAGTTCTGATGGATGTGACCCTTTTCAACAGTGAGGGGATTCAAGACAATTCCAAGGGTCTTATGATGAAGACAGCCATCTACACCCAAAGAGAAGACTGCAGGGACTGAGTCTGAATCACAATATAATGTTTTCTCTTTTTTGTTTTTGTTTGTTTGCATTTTGTTTTATTTCTCTTTTTTTTTCCTTTTTGATCTGATTTTTTTTGGTACAGAAGGATAATTGTAGAAATATATATAGAATTGCACATGTTTAACATATACTATATTACTTGCTATCTGGGAGAAGGGAGAAGGGAAAAGGAGGGAGAAAAAATTTGGAACTCAAGGTTTTTCTGGGGTGAATATTGAAAACTATGTATGCATATATTTTAAAAATAAAAAGCTAAAATAACTTTAAAATATTGTTTTAAAGGGATGTTTACATATGGGTAATTCCATATGCATATACATATATTTGTATGAGTACCTATAGTTTTGTATGTATGTAGATATATGTATGTTTGTATATATATATATATTTGAGGTATGTGGGGGGGCTGTATGTGTGAGTGTATATATATATGTGTGTGTGTGTGTGTGTGTGTATGGATAAATGTATAAATATATCTGTGCTTCACTGTAGCCCACTTGAGGAAGGTAGGGGAGTTGAAAGGGGAAAAACAGAATAAAATAAACAGTGTACATCAGAGAACAAAAAAATAACATACAAGGGAACAGAGAAAAGATGGACACTCATGAATATAATTTCTCTTATCATTATATATGCTTTCTGGAAATGGAAATTTATTTTTATTTATTTTGAATCTTCTCTGATGCTCTGCTGAGCACATAACACTGTCTTGTTTTATTCCATTTCTTTATTTTGTTATTATTTTCTGCCTTTTTTATTCTGTTTCTTCATATTTTGTATTGAGTTCAATAAAAAAAAATTTAAAAAGATAGACAAGAGAAGCAGGAGCTTCAATAAAAAGGAGGGGGGAAAGAATTCAAGTGACTAGGAGAATGATGTCGCCCTCAACAGAAATAAGGAGATATGGATGAGGGTAAAATTAGATAAGAAGACAATGAATTTAATTTTGTACACATTAATTTTAAGATGTTTATGGGACATCAGAAGAATGTAACTAGCAAGTAGTTGATGTACAAGTTAAGTATAGAGGAAAGAGTAAGGCTGAATATATACTTGAAACTTTGGGAGATGATAAAGGGCTCACTGTCTGAAGAGCTTTACAAATAGCCTCACAATAACCCTGGGAAGTAGGTGATGTTATTATCTCAGTAAATGAGTAAACTGAAGCAAACAGAATCAAGTGACTTGACTAACATCATACAGCTAGCAAATGTCTGAGAGTGGATCTGGATTATTCCCACCTTGGAATATGGAAAAAAAGAGAAGGTCTAGGACAGAGCCCTAGGAAATACAGATTGATTGAAGCATAGTATACTTATCTCTTTTTTTCTTTTTCTTCCTTGTGATTTTTCCTTTTTGTTCTGATTTTTCTTTCCCAACATAATTCATATGGAAATATATTAAAAATGAACGTACATGTATAATCTATATCAGATTGCTTGCTAGTGTGGGAAGGAGGGGAAATAAGGGAGGGAGAAAAAAATAGAAAAAATACTTTAATAAAATTAATTTTAAGAGGATGAAGAGTTCTGGGATGTACATTGGGGAGAAGAGAGGTTCATAGTAGTTGGTCTGTATTTTCTTAATAAAGAAAAGTTTGAAGGAAATTTCTGAAAGACAGCAAATGGAGGGGGACATGGGGGAATTGAGAATAGAAATAAATGGAACAGCCCTGGGAAGGAGAAGGGAGAGAAACAAAGACAGAGAGAGACAGAGAGAGACACAGAGAGACAGAGAGAGACACAGAGAGAAACAGAAACAGACACAGAGAGAGAGAGAGAAAGAGAGAGAGAGAGAGAGAGAGAGAGAGAGAGAGAGAGAGAGAGAGATAACTCTAGAAGAAGCAAAATGTTTCTATGAGATAACACAGGCTCAGAGTGATGAAATAATATGATTTTGTGTGTGACTTCCTCCAGTGTTTTTCAGCTATATTAAGGAGAGAAGATAAATGGTTGGTGTGATCCAGACTTATGGGTTATTGGACCACTATTTGCAGTAAGGCAAGTTAACAAGAAAATCAGAAATTTAAGAAAAGTATGTAATTTAATTAGCTTTAACTGAAAGGTCAAGCAGAGGAAATAGACTTCAAGAGACACAGAGAAAAGAGAGACAAAGACAGAAACACAGAGACAGAGATACACAAAGAGAAATCAAGACCAAGAGAGAAAGAGACAGACACACAGAGAGAAATGGAAAGACAGACAAAGACAGAAAGAGAGAAACAGTGAGAGACAGAGACAGAGATAGAGAAATGAAATGACAGAAAAAAAAATTTTTTTGTCAGAATTTTGATCAGAGAAAAGAATCTTAGAGTTCAAGAATTATGGTGGCCATGATTAGATCTAAGGCATGACTACTTTAAATCTGTGATGAATATGAATATATTAGATGTAAGCTAGATATAGAAATTAAGACAATGAGAAAGAAAATGATATGGTTAAAGTTACTTAGAAACTGTATTTGAGATAGGATTTAAACTCAGGTCTTCCCAAATCCAGGTCTACCATTCTTAACTACCTGACCACCTGGTTACCTAATGATATAATATCTAAGATATACCTGGTAGAACTATGCAAGAACAGGAGCCATTCTCTAAGAGCTAAGTGGACAAAAGATATGAACAGGTATCTGCAAACTATAACCCATATGAATTAGACATATTACTATTAACAAAGTAAACATAATATAGACATAAATTCAACCAACACTGAGGCATCATCTCATGCTTCTCAAACTAGATTGGCAAAGGTAACATAAAATAAAAATTAAAAGAGCTGAGAGAAGATAGGCATATTAATATACTTTCATGGAATTGATGCAGCAATTATGTAAAACAATCTGGAATTAAACCCAAAATGTCATTAAATTGCACAGAAATCATAAAGTATTTTAATGGCTGCAATCACAAAAAAAATAGAGGCAAATTATAAAGATGACTAATAGAGGTGTTGCTAGAGGAGGAAATGGAAAACTATTCCAAGGCCTTTCCCAAGAAAACCCAAAATGGATTCACAAAGAGTTGGACATACCTGAAAAATTAATGGACTACAACAACAATAGAGGTAGTACTGTATTAACAAGCTGTTATCACTGTGTCACATTTCTGCAAAGTTTTCCTTGATGAAATTGGAGGAATACCTTTCCACTGACTGGTGGAAAACAAACTATACTTTTAGTCTCTTTATAAAGCTTACTAATCTTTGTGGTTAGATGATACAGGAAGCCGTTTGGTAGAGTACAATTTCCCTGAGCCTGCAACAGAGGTCAACAGATAGGGAGAGATTTCGTCCCAATTCTCCATGCAAATTACTTGCCCAACAGGAAACAATTTTTAAAAAAAAATTCATCCCAGCAAGAGCAAACACATGGAGAGGAACAGCATCATTGTAGGAAACAGCTTCAAAGTGTGTGATGTCTACCAGCTGAGAAGGAAGGTGGCAATGTATTCAAATACCTGGTGATTAAGAACTGAGATAGGAAGAGGAACAGAATCAGTCCATTTAGGTGACTCTCCCAGAAGAGTGCAAGCATCATGAGTATTTCACAAAAAGAAAAAGGACATCAGGTTCAGGTAGTAAACACTACAAGCGAAGGTGTCTTGGGCACAATTACAGGTGCATTTCTAAGAATATACACTCATGGTGCATATTTGTGGGAGTGTGCCCCAGGTTTATGAGGGGAATCTTTTATAAGTACAGTTTCTATAATGCCGTCTTAATAAATTCTATTGCTTAGAATTCATTTATGTGTACTGACTGACTTTTAAAAAGGCAAGTTCAAGCTCACCAATGGGGACTCAAGCTATAGTTTTAGGATGCCCTAGAATCTGAAAGTCACTCCTTCCCTGGGGATCTCATGTAAATCTATAAATGACCCAGAGAGGAGTTTACATCATCTATATTGCATGTTATTTTATATTACATCTTCAGATTTTTGAACTATTTTTAAACAATATTTAACTGCCTTTTTGATTTCCCCTAGTGTTGAATTTGCTCCCTCTTGAAATTCCTTCATATTTGTGTACATATTAAATCTCTCCATCTTCAACCTGTTCCCAGTAAAATGAGTTCAGAGTTAGTATTTATTTATTTTATATTTCTAGTTCCTGACTTGATCTGCAGCTATGATTTCACATTGATAGGAGGATCTCTCAGTGAGGAAAATACTTCTACCAATTCAGAACTCCAGCTGTTCTGAAATTTTGTGTTTTAGAATTGTGTGGCAACCATTAGATCAGGTAGTTTACCCAGAGTTATAGCCAGTATGTACAAAGCTGTATATGAATCCAAGTCTAGTATCTCCTGGCATATAGTAGGCACTTAATAAGTACTGGTTATTCAAATGAATTAAATCTGTTCAACCTTCCCAAAAGTCCCGTATGGTAAATGAGTAGAAACTATTAATAATAAGGAAACAAAAAATAAAAATCTCATTCATAATCTTATTATCTCTTTATAGAACTAGCAGTGCAGATACACTCCATAAATACTTACAGAAAATTCAAAATTTTAGATCTAAGCAATCAGCTAGCATTGGCTTTGGATAGAACACTGAACCTGGAATCAAGATCAGAGTTACAACTTGGCCCTTGAAACTTATTAGCTGTGAATCCCAGGCCAGTCATTTAACCTCTCTTACCTCAATTTCCTCATCTGCAAAATATGAATAATATCAGCACTTACCTCAAAATATTGTAAAGATCAAACAAGATAACTATGAAGTGTTTAACACAGTGTTAAGCATGTAGTTAAGTTCTATACAAATATTAGCTGTTATTATTATCATTCCTACTAATGGTGGGAGCATCTGGAATTACCAGTCACTCCAATTTTGGAAAGCAATCAATCAATCAAAAGAAATTGGTCATTGTTTAGCCTTGTTTAAATAACACAATCAGACACAATCACTTTGTAAATATTTTTGTTTCTAAGCTTGTGGATATAAAATGAGACATATCCTAAACCCAAATTTTATGATTTATCCATTAAATCTTGTCATCGAAGTTTTTTCTTTCAGATAAAGACCATCTTTTCTTCTCTTTTCTGTAAGAATAAACATTAGTAACCCATTTCCAAAAAGAACGTTGAGATCTAGTTCAAAGTTCCAAGCGACATTGAATAGCATTTTCGAAAAGTACATAGCAAAGTAGAAAAAGTACCAATTTAGGGAGATTTGGATTTAGATTCCACCTTTGAAACTGGCATGACCATAAGCAAGCCTCAGTTTCCTAATCTGCAAAATGGGAATAAAAACAGCTGTAATACCTACCTCTAGGGTTGTTGTAAGAATCAAATGAGATAATGGAGGTAAAATGCATCACAAACTTTAAAGAACTGTGTAAACATTAGCTATTATTACAATTCAATGATTCACTTATTTATGTTATATTTATCATGCTGCATTTTCAATAAAGATTTATTTATTTTATTTAGAGTATATTTCAGATATATTTAAGAAATTAACAGATGGGAAAAGAAAACAAACTTCCTGCCCATGTTAATCAGAAATGATGGAATATACATTATATATAACATACTCACAGAATCTTAAATCAGAAAGAAAACTTCAAGGTTTTCTAGTACAGTGTCCTTTGGATAATTTCCCCAATAGGGGAAGTACATCATTAAGGATCACTTTTTTAAAAAAAAAGTCTAGTTTCCCCCAAAATGAAGTCACCTGACACTATTTTCCAATTTCCCTTCCATTCCAATTTCCTTCATTCCAAAGAAATTATTGGTCTGATTGTAAATGAAAACCCTAAATAGTATAAATCGTTATAATAATTGTTATTTTTCATCCCTCTTCTCTTATCAAAAACTCAGACCCCTGTATGACAGGAATAATCCTAGATAAACATTATGATTTAAGATATGCTATTGCCTGCAGAGTAATGTAAACTTGTGATAGATACTATGTCAAACTTCTAATTTTGTTCCCATGAGAGGCAGAAGAGTGTCATGGGAAAAAAAAAAAAGATTTAGAAACCTAGAACTAAATGTTGGTGTTGGTGCTTTCTGACTGTGCAATTGAAGCTGTCACTTAACCTATCTTATCCTCAATTTCCTCATATGTAATATTCTTTGGAGAGGGAAAGATAATTTAAAACTCAGGTCCTTCTAACTCCAGGGCCAGTGTTGTATTCACTGTGCCATTTACTTGCTCTTAAATAGATCTATTTTTAAAAAAAATTACAGTCTATGAATTTCCCAAGAGAAAAGCATCAATACAGATTGATTGATTTATTTACTATAGAATTCTATCAGACATTTAAAGAACAACTAATCCCAATTCTAAAAAAAATTATTTGGAATAACAGGTAAAGAAAAGATTCCTCCAAACTCCTATTATAAAATATGACACAGATACTTAAAGCAGAAAGAGTAAAAACAGGGGGAAATTATAGATCATTTTCATTAACAAATACAGATGCAAAAAATTCTAAATAAAATATTAGCAATAAGGTTACCACAATATAGTATTAAATTATTTTTGAGTGGGATTTATACCAGGAATTCAGGGTTGATTTAACATAAGGAAAACTATTAATATAATTTATTATTTGCTGTCATTGTTCATCCTTTGTTTTCTATTTTATTGAAGTCTTTTATTTTCAAAACATAAGCAAGGATAATTTTTCAACACTCACCCTTGAAAAACCTTGTGTTCCAATTTTACTCCCTTTCCCCCACCCCCTTCCCCAGATGACAATTATTCCAATATATTGATATAATTTATTACATCAGTAATAAAAGCTTTAAAAATTATACCAAGGGATGCAGAAGAAATTTTTGATAAAGTTCAACATTCCTTTCTATTAAAAACAAACAAACTTGTAAGACAGAGCCGAGATGGCAGAGTAAAGGCAGGAACTCATCCAATCTCTCCCCCAAACTACTGCAAATTCCTTTAAATCATGATTCTAAACAAATTTTAGAGCATTAGAACACCCCAAAAGATGAAGTAGAACATTTTTCCAGCCAAAGATAACTTAGAAGCTCAGCAGCAAAAGTTTGTGATACCAGAGTGAGAGTCCAGTGTACAGTCCTGGTGCAGGCCCTGATTCAGCCCAGCCTCCAGTCCCAGCCCCAGTTCTGGCCCAGCCCAACCTTGGCATCAGTGGAATACTGTTGGCTTCCTGATCTCTCAGTCCAGAGACACCAAAGAGGATCTGGAAAGTCAGCAGAAAAAAATCTGGGAAACCAGAGGGGGAGTCCAAAGTACAATTCTAACAAAGGCTGCACCAGCACAGCCCCAGACCCAACCCCAGTCTGGTTCAGCAAAGCAAGAATTTTTTGCTTTAGCACAGACACGGTGGAGGACCAAGACAGAAAAAAGTGCTTGTGGTCAGATTCCTAGAAAGATCTCTTAAAACAGCTGCACAAAATCCCTGAAGCTTGGACCACCCTCCACCCTGGAAACAGAGAGTTACTTTAGCAAACAGTTAAAAGCCAAGTAATAGACTAGAAAAATGAGCAGGCAACAGAAAAAGTTTCTGATCATTGAAAGTTTTATGGTGACAAGGAAGATCAAACACACACTCCGAAGATGATAACAAAGTCAAAGCTCCTACATCCAAAGCCTCCAAGAAAAATAAGAATTGGGCTCAAGCCATAGAAGAACTTAAAAGGGCTTTTGAAAATCAAGTAAGAGAGATAGAGAAAAAATAGGAAAAGAAATGATAGTGGTACAAACAAAAATAAAAAGCTAGTGAGAAGAATGCCTTAAAAAGCAAAATTAGGCAATTGGGAAAGAAGGTACAAAAGCTCACTGAGGAAAATAATTCCTTAGAAATTAGAATTGAGCAAATGGAAGCTAATTAATGAGAAATCAAGACAAAATGAGGCAAAAACAACAACAAAAAGAAAAATAGGAAAAAATGTGAAATATTTCATTGGAAAAACAACTGATCTGGAAAATAGATCCAGGAGAGATTATTTTAAAATTACTGCTCTACCTGAAAGTCATGATCCAAACAAACAAAAAACTTGGACATTATCTTTCTTTCTTTTTTTTTTATTTAATAGCCTTTTATTTACAGGATATATGCATGGGTAACTTTACAGCATTAACAATTGCCAAACCTCTTGTTCCAATTTTTCACCTCTTACCCCCCCACCCCCTCCCCTAGATGGCAGGATGACCAGTAGATGTTAAATATATTAAAATATAAATTAGATACACAATAAGTATACATGATCAAAATGTTATTTTGCTGTACAAAAAGAATCAGACTCTGAAATATTGAACAATTAGCTTGTGAAGGAAATCAAAAATGCAGGTGTGCATAAATATAGGGATTGGGAATTCAATGTAATGGTTTTTAGTCATTACCCAGAATTCTTTCTCTGGGCGTAGCTGGTTCAGTTCATTACTGCTCCATTGGAAATGATTTGGTTGATCTCATTGCTGAGGATGGCCTGGTCCATCAGAACTGGTCATCATCTAATATTGTTGTTGAAGTATATAATGATCTCCTGGTCCTGCTCATTTCACTCAGCATCAGTTCGTGTAAGTCTCTCCAGGCCTTTCTGAAATCATCCTGTTGGTCATTTCTTACAGAACAGTAATATTCCATAATTTTCATATACCACAATTTATTCAGCCATTCTCCAACTGATGGACATCCATTCAGTTTCCAGTTTCTAGCCACTACAAAAAGGGCTGCCACAAACATTCGTGCACATACAGGTCCCTTTCCCTTCTTTATAATCTCTTTGGGATATAATCCCAGTAGTAACACTGCTGGATCAAAGGGTATGCACAGTTTGATAACTTTTTGAGCATAGTTCCAAACTACTCTCCAAAATGGTTGGATTCGTTCACAACTCCACCAACAATGCATCAATGTCCCAGTTTTCCCGCATCCCCTCCAACAATCATCATTATTTTTTCCTGTCATCTTAGCCAATCTGACAGGTGTGTAGTGGTATCTTAGAGTTGTCTTAATTTGCATTTCTCTGATTAATAATGACTTGGAGCATCTCTTCATATGACTAGAAATAGTTTCAATTTCTTCATCTGAGAATTGTCTGTTCATATCCTTTGACCATTTTTCAATTGGAGAATGGCTTGATTTTTTATAAATTAGAGTTAATTCTCTATATATTTTGGAAATGAGGCCTTTATCAGAACCTTTGACTGTAAAAATATTTTCCCAGTTTATTGCTTCCCTTCTAATCTTGTCTGCATTAGTTTTGTTTGTACAAAAACTTTTCAGTTGTATAATCGAAATTTTCTATTTTGTGATCAGTAATGATCTCTAGTTCTGCTTTGGTCATAAAGACCTTCCCCTTCCACAGGTCTGAGAGGTAAACTATCCTATGTTCCTCTAATTTATTAATAATTTCATTCTTTATGCCTAGGTTACCTATATCTTTTGATTCAACAATACCACTATTAGGTTTATTTCCAAAGATGATTAGGAGGAAAAGAAAAGAACCTATGTGTTATGAAATGTTTATAGCAGCTTTCTTTGTGATAGCAAAGAACTAGAAATTGCAGGGATATCCATCAATTGGAAATGTTGAATGAATTGTGTTATATGATTGTGATGGAATACTACTGAGCTATAAAAGAAATGATGAGCTCAGTTATTTTAGAAAACATGGAAGGACTTGCAAGACATAATGAAGATCCAAGTGAGCAGAACCAAGAGAACATCATATATAGTAGCCTTAAAATTGCTTTAAGGATGATTTTGAGCAAGTAAGTTATTTGGTCTACTATAAATATTCAAATAAACTATGAAGAAAAGAACCTATGAAGAAAAATGCTATCTGCATCCTGAGAAAGAACTGATTAATCAAAGTATGTATAGAATTATTTTACCTATATATACTTATTTGTGTTTAATGGTAGTCATCTTAGGGAAGGGGGACAAGAAAATAAAAAGGAATAGCAAATTGTGCATAGTTGATTTGCAATTTCATGTACATTCATTTTTTATTATACTATTTTGGTTTTGTTTGTTTATTTCACTAGATAAAAGAGGCCATTCTCTGCCTCATTTCTTATCAAAACTGATAATCACTGATAATCATAGTATTGTCTCAAACTGAGACTTGTTAAAGACCTTTGCTTTAAAAAAAAGTCATAGGTTTCCACTGCATCCAGGGATATCTACATTCATCCTGATCTATAGTTTGCCACTAGACTCCCTCACTGGTAAAATCCAATTTACTGCAGGTCATGGCATCACCTTCCTGATTTCATGGTCATTTTCAAGAAGAAAAGTCAAATAACCTCTGTGAATAAGAGAAGGAGCTGCCTCACTGGGGACTCAACTGAAACTAGTCATTTGGGCAACTTTTTTCTTTTCTTTTTTCTTTTCTTCTTTTTTTTTTTTTAAACTTTCCCCCTTCCATTCCTTTTGTCCATATAGGAACCTATCATACCATACCCTTATCTGTGTGTGCTCTGCACAGAGGAAAGTAAATTTTGATTGTTGAAACATCACAGGACATGCTGGGGGTTTATGGGCTAGAACCATTCCTTAAACTCAAATCACTCTGGCTCTCATTGATTGACCAACATTAGGTCCCAGGCTAAGCCTTAGTCATTGTTTGGACCCAGTTTGACTCATAGTGAATGTAAATAGTAATTGTTTCTATCTTGACCAGAAACTCTAAGAATCTTCCCATCCCATATATATAAGTAGATATAGTATCTACTTACAGATACGGAGATATTTGTTTTACTCCTTAAATTAAAGATAAAATTTCAAAAAAATTTATTTCAGTTAACAAGATCTATTTTTCTCATTTCTACTTTTCTCCCCAAAGTGAAAAGAAAGAGAAAATTCTTATCATAAATATACATAATCAAGGAAAACAAATTCCTGCTTTGGCCATGTCCAAAAAACATATGGAGTATTCTACAACTTGAATCCATCACCTCTCTATTAGGAGATGGATAACATTTTAAAATAACAATCCTCTGGGATTGTGACTGTATTGATTGTGATGTGTTGAAGGTAGTGATCCTAGTTCCAAATGATATTGTGGGGGTGAGGTTCAGCCCCAGATGATGAGATTGATGCAGGCACCAAATTTGGAATTGGATCACTTGAAGAATTCACAATGGCCATTTAGTTTGCCAAAAAGTAGATTTATTTAGAAGAAGAGATTACAGACAAAATGAAGAAGTATAATAGACACCAGGAGTGATAAATATGAAATAGAGTTGGGAGAGCAAGGAAAGGGATTTTGACAAATAATAAAGGAAAAGACAAATTTTTTGTAGTATTCACAATTTACCTGGAGAAAGGGTATACTTAATGAGGTAGGAGTATGATATGGACAGATTTGTAGGGGAAACTTAACCTCAGGGGTTTGACATAACTTGGATTTTCGATTAAGCATAGCAAGGATCCACGATCTCCACAGAGCTTGCCTCAAGGAATAATTTGATCAGTACTTCAGGCTTTTTTTTTTTTGCTAACTCCAAGATCCAGGACTTCATCAATAGTATTGTCTATTTTCAAGATTAGGAACAAGAGTAATTAACTGAGCACATCCTTATGGCCTTTGGATTTTTTTATCCAAAGTCTAAAATATGCAGGGATTTCCAACTGCTGTTAGTGACATCCCTATATAACCAACAATGTTATCTGGAGTCTGAATTTTGATCATCAAAAATAGGTTAGAGAAAAAAACTATAAAAATTACAAATTTACTAAACCACTACTCAAAATATACCACCAACCTTGACAAAGTTCCAAATTTAAATTTATTACCCCCCCCCCAAAAAAAATCAGATAAGGTCTAACAACCTAGAGGAAAAAGAAAAACAAAGACAACTCTCAGAGGAAGTTGTGTACTCAAATTTGCTTACTTAACTACCAAGTTTTACAAATCCAAGGTTAGAATGTTTGTATGAATGAGGAAGAAAAACAACCTGGGCCTTCACCATGGAAGAATGCCATTAATATCTATTAAAACAATACAAGCCTTGTAATGTGGCAAGCCATTAGAAAACTTTAATTAATATTCAAAAACTTAACAGGAAAAATATTTATGCTCTGACACAAGCTAATGCATGCTTGTGATAAATGTCTTTTTTTTTTTCAGATTCCAGAACAAAATAATGATTTTTATAGGTCCTCATTTTTCTTGCCTTTGAAATATTCTTCTGGCTTTAATTGCTCTCTTTTGCTTTTATCTCCCATTTAGAAACTAGAATATTCATAAGATTCAATTGAGTTTGATGTTATTTTTGCTTTGCAAATAAGTGGATGTGTTTGATGATGAAATACAAAGTATGTCTGTCATAAATGTCCATCTAATGGTCATGTAATTTGTTAGAAGTATCAAAAAATAAATAGATAATAACTCTTTATACAAACTATAGAAGTTAAACTGTTCTGGAATTTACAGCCAGTGTGCTCTGGGAAAGGAAAGGAAAAGAAGAATTGGTGATTAGACTTCTCTCTTTTGTCATTATTGCCGTTCAGTTATTTTCAGTCATTTCTGACTCTGACTCCACTGGGGGTTTTCTTGACAAAAATACTAGAGTAGTCTGCCATTTTCTTCTCTAGCTCCTTTTAGAGATGAGGAAACTAAGGCAAACAGAATTCAATCCCTTGCCCAGGGTCACACAGCTAGTAAGTGTCTCAGGCAAAATTTGAACTCTCTACCATACCACCTAGCTTCCCCAACTGTTGTAATACTTGTTGTTTGGGGCTGATCTCACTCTTCTGCTACCCATTTGTTAGCTCATCTCTGACCCTGGTCTGGGTGCTCATCTGTTTGCTACTAGTTCTCACCTCTGGAATTCTCAATCTCTCTTTAACAAATAGACTTCTAATAAACAATTTCTTTGATAACAACTATTGACAATTTAAGCTAGATATTCTTTACCCTTCAAGGAAATGTAACACAATAAAAAAGAACAGGACTTCCAGCCATAGATTCATGATTTTTTTTAGAAACACAGTAAAAAGAATAGGAGTTCCCAGACAACAGATTTGAGTTCAAATCTCATTTCTAATACTACTTATGTGACCTTAGGCAAATTACCTTAATTTAATTTTTATTTTTTAAATCTTTTAATTTTAAATTAAATTAAATTTAATTACTTTAATTAAAAAAAAGAACTCTTCCAGCCACAGATTCATGATTTTTTTTTAAAAGTCTGATCCCATTAAAGGCATAGTATCAGTAAGCAAGATCTCAATGATATATGTCTCTGCTCTGCTTAGTTCTGACCACTCACAGATTAGAGGGCAGTTCTGGTCCAGTTGACAGCCTGTTATGCAAACCAATTACTTTGTGAAACTGTGAAATGCCTCCCATTTATGGCTTAGTCATTTGAGTATTACCCTTAATACCCAATAGAAACCCTGTTCCCACCCTCCCTTTTTGGGAACCCCAGTCTTTGCTATGAATCATCCCCAGCTGCAATTCTCTTGCCCTCATTAAAAACCTCCATTTTGCTATGTTAGCTATTTTCATTTAGATTCAAGTTAACAAAACTTAAATTACCTCATTTCAACTCCTACTCATTATGCCTGTTTTTTCTATTTACAATCCTGGCTTCAACTAGAAGGGGTAAATCCCTGTTATTGTCTTCCTTCCCAAAATGTGCCCCTTCATACAATGGACTGGATTATTAGCTTTTAAGTAATTTGCAAATGTTTAAATTCTCATGGAAGTGTAAATTAAAAAGCAATCTCTGAACCATGAGAGTTTGGCAAGTTGAAATAGAATGCCAAGTCAGAAGAGTTTACATGAAAAAAAAAAAAAAAAAAGAATTCTGATCTTACCCAATATTTCCAAGAAAGAGCCTGTGTTCATGAAGGCTCCGAACACCTGAGAAAAAGCAGCTGCTTGACTTAAACTCACATCTGTCCTTTGCATTATCTTATAACTTTTCCAGCCTAATTCTCCTCTCTGACATCCCCTGAAGGATTGCTGTGATTGTATAATGCTTTGAATAAAAAAATGTTTTGCCCACAGACTTACAGATTATAAACTTCTTGAAGTCAGGCACTATCACTTTCTATATCATCATATCTTCACCAAGACATAGGATAAAGCTTTATACATAGTGAGTATTTAATATTTGTTAAATGAATAAATGACAAAGCAAATAAATGCATCAAAATCAGTACCATCTAGGTAAAGGGAGAGAAATCCTTTGATGTGTAAGAAGATGAAAAATCTATTTTTCCATAAAGAATTACTATTGAAATGATTTAATTTCAATTTCATAACTGCCTGAAAGTTAATCTATTTTTAAAATCCTACAGCATTACACTTGAATTTTTTGGCTAATTCTATAGTTTTCAGTTGCACCTACGGTATAATACGGAGTGTAGACATGCATAGGAAGAACTTTTCATTTATTTCATGGGATGGAGTGGAGTGGGAAGACCTGATATTAAAATTCCTTGTCAAAATTGAAATGGCTTCAAAGATTCATAAAATTCTGAGAAACTTGTTATGAACATAACAAACCTCTAAGCGGTTTATCCAAACTAAACATGAAATAATAAACTTAGGATTTGTCCAAGATTACGACATCAGAAAAAAATTGTTTTTTAAGATCATTATTACCTGAGTTAATAAAATCTAAAATATTAGTTATCACAGATTGTAGAGTTCTCATTCTTTGGGGGAGGGAGCAGATAGTCTTTTTTATTTTTGGAATAAAACAAATATTTCTATAACATTATAATAAAAAAGATTATTGTATATGAAACTACAACTCTATTATAAACAACTTGCTATTCCTCTTAAATATATGCCAAGTTTATTGTATAAATTTCTTTTATTCTTCTCTCCCCTTCCCTCCCTAAAGATGGCTACCATTAGATACAAATAGGTATGTGTATATGTATATGATAAATTCATATATACATACATATGTATGTAAACATATACATAAATGTGTGTGTGTAAAATTATTCTATCCATACTTCTATTTATCAGTTCTTTCTTGGGATGCAGCTAGCAAAATTTGTTGTCCTGAATGTTAGAAGTTTATAATTAAAAAAAAAAAAGATTTGGTCAAATTGAAAAGATAATTCCTCAGGGTGAATGAGAAAATAAGGATGACAGAGAAAAGATACAGAAGTTTAACTCTTCTTTGGTTTCTTATTTCTCAATTTAGGGAAATGTCTTTTGGAATGAAAAGGATTAAAAATAATGCCAGTTATTTAATGGGAATGTATTTACAATTTTTTTTATTGCTAGCTGATTTCAATACTGTCTTCTAAGCATTAACCTCAAATGAATGCGATAGAATGTTAACATACTCAACACATGTTGATGTCAAATACATAGAAAAGGGAGTCATTAAATTACATATTAGATCCCTAATTAGATTAGATTATTCTGGCTGCATAATGATTTTGATAAACACATGTTAATACTATCTGTTTTGTTGTATTTTTATTTATTTTGTGGAATATTTCTTAATTACATTTTTAATAATAGCTTTTTATTTTCAAAATATACGCAAAGATAGTTTTCAATATTCACCCTTGCAAAACCTTATCTTCCAAATTTTTCTTCTTCTCTTCTCTAGACAGCAAGTAATTAGTCCAATATAGGTTAAACATGTGCAATTCTTCTAAACATATTTCCACATCTAAAATGCTGCACTAGAAAAATCAGATCAAAGGGGCTGCTAGATGGTGCAGTGTTTAAAGTATAGGCCCTTAAGTCAGGGGGACCTGAGTTCAAATGTAGCCTCAGACACAACACTTCCTAGCAAGTCACTTAACCCTAATTGCCTTACCCCACCCCATCCCCCAAGGAAAGAAATGAAAAATCAGCTCAAAAAGGGGAAAAAAATTGAGAAATAAAAAAAGCAAATAACAAAAGCCAAAAATACTATGTTGTTGAGGTCTTTAATGGTAGATGCAGTTAATAAAGGAATTAATAAAAAAATAATCCCTTGGTAAGCAAAAAGAAGGCTCTGATAATGGCGATCAGTGTAGCTCCTTGGTTCCAACACCTTGGGACCAAGTTCCTTGATCTAAAGGTAAAATCAGAAATCCAAGTGATGTCAAGAGCCTGAAGTTAAATTTTCCCTATAAAATAATTTATGGTTAATGGCTTTGCAGAGTTCCTTTGGGTCAATCCACCACAGAATACACACAGAACAGTCGTTTCTTTTCCCTTTCCTTATGCCACATAGTATCTCCCCTAACTTCATTATGTTTCTCAACTCCACTTACAACTAGCTAGCTCTTTAAAGCTGTTAAGTGCCTTTCAGCATTTAGCTTGCCAGCTAAGGCAATCTCATGGGGTGCTCCATTTTTACTGTAATTGTGAGTTCCACTGAGGAATTTATCTTTCATATGCTCTTCCAGCTTTTTTCATATTTACCATTTTTGATGTCTATTGTATTCCTGAATTTTGTCTATAACCCATTCCCCTGAATAAATTTACCTTTTGCCAAAGAGAATGACTATTGTGAATTCTTTTCATGACCAAATCCCACCTTTTGGTGTCTGCTATCATTTGGTGATAAATCCAACATTATAGATCACATCAATGCGCTCCAAATACAATCCCTACAGTTCTCTTTCTGAATGCAGATGGCTTTCTCCATCACAAGTCTATTGGAACTGATCTAAATCACCTCATTGTTCAAAAGAGACAAGTCCATCATCATTGAGCATCACATAATCTTCTTGTTGCTATGGACAAAGTTCTCTTGGTTCCACTTACTTCACTTAACATCAGTTCATAGAAATCTCTCTAGGCTTTTCTGAAATCATCCTGCTGATTGTTTCTTTTTTGTTATTATTATTATATTAAAAAATAAGAAAAAAGAAAATCAGAAAAGGAATACCAAAACAAAATAAAACAAAACAAAAAAGAACATTGTTGTTGAGGAGAAAGATACACCAACAAGATTAGGGTCTTCCTGGTCAGTGTCATAAATTTGGCAAAACTAAAAAGTGGTTTGGCAAAAGGGGCAAAGATTTATTACACTGCTTGACAGTGTATACACACACACACACACACACACACACATATATATATATATATATATATATATATATATATATATATACTCACCCCTACCTCCCCCACACACATATCTTTCCTATCTCTGTTGACTCTTTGCTTTAAATTCTGCTCCTTAACTTGCCTTGCTATTACTTAACCTCTACTCCCCACTCATGGATGCCTCCCTTGTTTTTTTCTTCACCTTTTACTTCCTATCCATCCATCCATTCCTTGACCCTTAATTCTTTTATTTTTTTCTTAAAGAGGCAATTGAGGTTAAGTGACTTGCCCAGGGTCACATAGCTAGGAAGTGTTAAGTGTCCAAGATCAAATTTGAACTCAGGTCCTGATTTCAGGGCTAGTACTCTATCCACTGTGCCACCTAGTTGTCCCCCTTAATTCTTTATAGAGTTTGGAGGGTGCTATACTCTTTATGATATATATGTAGTGCTATCTATTTAATCTAGTGTGAATAGGTTTTCAGAACTATGAGCCCTCCTCCCCCCTCTAATGCCTCTGTATCTATTCTTCCTCTGCACCTCATTGTATAATATAATTAATATTTTTACCTTAACTCTGCCCCAATCTTTCTTCTGAGCTCCCTATGTCAATCTTAAACATATGATATTCATTTTTCATATTAATCAAACCATAAATAATTTTTCCATCTTGAGTTCCTAGAAATTAATCTTTTATATTGATTCTTATATAAATTTTCTATTAACTTCAGGTTTGGTTGATAGAAAGTCCTGAAAATCTTCAAGTTCATCTGCAAATTCATTGAAGTCCATTTTTTTCTCATTCAAAATTATAGATAATTTTGCTGGATATGATATTTTTGGCCATAGCCTAGTTATTTTGATTGTTGGTAGATATGATTCCAGGACCTGTGGTCTTTTATTATAGCTGCTGATAAGTCTTGTCCAATTCTAATTGTAACTCCAATGTATTTGAATTATCTTTTTCTTGTTTCTTGCAAAATTTTCTCTTTGATCTTGGGTTTTTGAAATTTGGCAATAATATTTCTGAGTATTTTTAATAAAGGATCTCTTTGAGCTGGCGATCAGTAGATTTTTTTCTATTTCTACTTTCCCCTCATGCTCTATCATTCCAGGACAACTTTCTTGGATTATTTCCTGCACTATTATGTTAAGGTTCTCCTTTTGGTCATAACTTTCTGGCAGTCCAATTATTGTCATATTTTCTCTTCTTGATCTGTTCTCCAGATCTGTCATTTTTCTTATGTTTTACATTCTGTTCTATTTTCTTGTTCTTTGTAATCTGTGTTGTTATTTCTTGGTCTTGCATAGTTTCACTGACTTCCCCTTGTCCAATTCTAATTTTCAAAGAATTATTTTCATCTTTGAGATTCTTAATCTCCTTTATGAGTTGGTTGACTCCTTTTTTCATAATCTTGTTTTTCTTGGATGGTTTTTATTTTTTATTTTTTATTTTTCCTCAATGCCTCTCATTTGATTTCTAAATTCTTTGTTGAATTCTTCTATAAATTCTCTCTGAGCAGGGTGCCATTTCACAATACTTTTGGGGTAAAAGCTTTTTTATTCCAGTGTCCTCCACTGAAGATGAACCCTACTCTTCTCTGTTCCCAAAGTAGGTTTCTATGGTGGGTTTCTTTCTTCCTTGTGCTTCACTTTAAAAAAAAAAAAAAAAAAAAAAGGTATTAGTGTAATTACCTCTAATCATGGGGTGAGGGGATGGTGCCTCTAGCTTCTCTTCAGCTCTCCCTTCTGACCAGGAACCTTAAACTATGGTTGAAAGAGACTAAGTAAGAAACAGAGAAATAAGATAAAGAGGATTCCTTTCTTTACAAAATTATTGTAACCATTATCTTGTGAAGAGGACAAGGAATATTCTTTTTTTTTTGACAAGGAATATTCTTGATAAGAGACCACTTATTATCCTGAATATACTCAGTGGTTTGTGAATGTGTACTCAGTGGTGAAGAAAAATCATTTGCAATTACATTTGTGATGATTCTATGATTATTTTTGCAAGTAAAATATCATAAATAATGACATATTTTATTATTGAATTCATTTTTAATAATATTCAAAAATTTAAGTTTTGTTTTGTTTTGTTTGTTTGTTTGTTTGTTTTTGGTTTAAGAGACTAGGAGATGTAATATAAAATAATCCAATGCACTTATATACATATATGCATGCACTATTGAGAAAGGAGATTTCTATACCATAGGAACAATATCTGCTAAGATCATTCCCTCTCCACCCTCCACTCCCAAAGAACCCATAATCTTTTCCTAAAAGGTGACAAACCTGTTCCAGGGACCTGATTGGTCCCTGCCTCCCTTGACATCGCTTCTTAATCACCTAAAGGCAAAAACCAGTCCCATTTAGATGGTGTAAAGGAGCGCTTCTAATTTGGCTGATGTGTGAAAGCTGCAAGAGTCACCATACTTTACTATCGATAAAACACGTTTCTATATGGAGGCATGGAGGTCCAGTCTATAGAAAAGTACCAATGTATTATTATTGCACAACTTCACTGTTGGGGCTAAATAAACCTCCTTTTGTTAACTGTTCAATAACCTATGAGTACCTCACTTCCAAATCAAATCCTACCAGAATTAAAATTACCCTAAAATACTGAAAAATAGGCTTTTCAGAGATGACTGCTCATATAGATAGTACATAAACTGTTAATTTAAGAATCTATGTGTAGTTTCCATGAGAGAGTCTGATGAAATTATTCTTGTATTTCTCCCTTTGGCAAAAAAAAAATCAATACTTGAAAAATAATTTGGAGTTATGTCACATTAACACTATTATTACATATAATAAACATATAATATGAAATACATATTATTATACATAATACATAATATAATGATACATATTAACATATAATATATATAATACACATAACTTATGTAAATCACTATTTGGCAGGCTATTTTAAGGAAAGAAAATGAAAATCCTGACATTAATAATTAATAATTGTTAAAATAAGAAAATATTATAGTATAATAATAATAATGGGCAGGTGACATAATCACAATAATAATGGCTAGCATTTATATGGTACTTCTAATGTTTGCAAAGTATTATCCCATTTTATCCTTACAAAAATTCTGGGAGGCAGGTATTATTTATTATCCTCAACTTATTGATGAGGAAGCTGAGGCAGACAAGAGCTTAAGTGACTTGTGTAATTCTTCCTAAAACCGGGAAGTATCTGAGATTAGATTTGCATTTGGAGCTTCCTGGCTACATTTACTATTCTATTCATTGTGTCCCCTAGCTTTTTCTAAATGGATATAGAATGTTGGACTTGGAGTTAGGAAGATGTGAGTTCCAAACCCATTTCAGACACATATTAACTATGTGATCCTAGACAAGTATCTTAATCCTTCTATGCCTCAGTTTATATTAAACAGGGTTGTAATTGATGGTTTCTAACAACTCTTCCAACTCTAAATCTAAGATGCTATGAGTATAACAATAATAGTATATGTGTGTATATACATATGTTGTGTGTGTATGTACATAGTAGCAATGGCCAGAATTCATAAGTAGTAATTATGGATGGCTATGTGAGTAGCTACATCTGTTTTTCCTGTGATATCATCTCAATCTAGCCAGAGGTTGAATAGTTTTGATTCCTTATGATCTTTCAATTTTTACATGCACTGAAATTTAATGTTTGGAAATTATCTTTTTTGTTTTAAACCAGAAGCCTATAAATGAAGGTTTGGTAAGAAAAAAATACCACCCCTTTGTTCAATCCTTCACCATTTTCTTGAACTGAGGTCCTCAATCTTAGCCAAGTGTGTGGAGTTTAGTCTGGGTATAGCATCTTCTTTACTAGAAGCATCCCTTTTTGACTATTATTTAACAATCCAGTTATTTCTTTAATGTCTTTTTGAATAATTGTTTGTCATTTGTTTTCTCTTGTTCCTCAGGAAGTCCAAATAACTCTCCTAGGAGCAAAATATGTTCTCTATGAATTATTTTTTATAAAAACTCTCACCACTTCCTAATGCTATTGTATATACAATGACAAATTTTCTTACTGCTCAACAATGCTGCAAAGAATAAACTTCCATCTTTCTTCTAATTGTGGCTTCTTTGAACTCCAAAATTTCTCAGCAAAACTTTATAACTTGAATATCATTCTTAATAGCAAGCTCATACATCATAATTCCTTTTATTTCTAGCAGAATTTCTTTGAGTGGACATCATTCTTATTTGACAAATTTTGTTTCAACTTTTTTCTCAGCTATGAAATGTATTAATAATAATTCACTTATATAATACATCATATATGTTATACACATGTGCATACACACTCTGTGAGATAAATGTTATTATCTCCATTTTACAGATAAGGCTGTATTTTGCAACTAAGGCTGAGAAAGATTAAATGCCTTATCCAAAGTAACATAGCTAGTAAATATTCAAGGTGGCGATTTTAACTCAGGCCTTCCTAATTCTAAGTACTGAAGTCTACTTCCTGAATTATCTAGCTATCTAATGTGATTAACTATATGCTTTTATACTTCAAAGTAAAAGTCTAAAGATTGACATAGTTCATTAGTTCATTAGTGAATGAAATATAAAATCCATGGCATTATTTCAGGTGGAGTTGTATTATGAATTAAAAATGCCAATGTTGAGTTCTGTGTTTCTGATATGTCAGTGATATTTGATTGAAGCACTCAGGTTATGGCTCACCTTTAAAGTGGCAAGGTATAGTTCTTGATTTCTAGCATTTGTTTCAGTGATTTGCTTTCAAAATCTCTACCTTGGTGAAAATGAATCTTGACAAAATAATGACACATTGAAAAATACTTTTGCCTTAATAATTTAGTAATTAAGGGAGATTTCTACTTATCTATACATATTTTGTAAAACAATCAGTCACTACTAAAATATGAATCCTTTTCTTACCCTCTCCTTCCAACGATAAAGAGCCAATGCACCTAAGTCTCAAAAGTTTGGTGGTACTTCACTTCTCCAAATGTTCTATATGAATTGGTAGTACTTTTCTTTGTACATGACCAGAATGAGTCTCACACTTTTTAGTGACATCTGTAATCATCTTGGCACAATAAAATCTCTTCCTTACTAGTACCAGGGTTTTCTCTTGATTGATTTTTCCAAAGTCATCATGAAGAAATTTTAAAACCATAACATTTCATGCTCTTGGTAGAGCCATTTGCTTCCTAATATGCCCTGTGAGAACACTAACAGTTCTGACTAATATTGTATTGTTCAATTCATGGGATAATTAGTGAGATACTTTTTGGGAACTTCAATGTAAGTTTTTTTAATATTTGTGTGTGTATTATTTTTTCTTTAAGCGGTATTATTTCTCACAGTCCTTCTTCATTAACCATCAACTCTCTCCTTCAATCATCCACACACAATGAAAAGCAAAAAGAGTTTTGTTCTCTCAAGAGAATTTGCTATCCAAAATAGCAGTGAAATGGCACATTTTCAAATTTTTTAAACACATGTCCAGAGTACAAGAAATTAGATGGGACAGAGCCATAAGCAACTGAGGATGAAGACATTACAATGGCTTAGGGGAACCTGGAAATACTTCCATCTTTGACCTTATTTTTATTTCCCAATGTTTGTCCTATAGACAAATTTTTTGATAGCGCCAAAATTGTATTCTCGTTATGACTGCAACCAATCTGCATATAACCATCTATTCAGCAGTTAAAACAGAAGGCAGTTTTGCTGGTGGTTTTCAGATTATATATCTTATGTGTTCTATTTTCATAGCCTCTAGTTTCTTATATTATTATCATTCCAGGTAGAGTAATTTTGTCCATATTCCCTTTTTCAAGGGATTCATTGTAAACTTTCTACTTCAATCTGTGTTAACACTATGATTCTTTAAACTATTTGCAAATGGGAATTGCCAGTGGGAATCTTTCTTAGTTTTTGTGCTACTTTCTGTCCAAATAATGACTCCACCATTTTTTTCAAAATCTGATGTGTTCTATATAAGTCCTCCATTGTTCCCCCTTCACTCTGCTCCCCTCCTTTACAATATTGGTACTATTTAAAATAAACTCTATCATTGTTTCTGGAAAGAATGTATCAGTCTTCTTTCCTGTGGATCCTTTTAGCATCTCTGTAAGTTTCCCAACTATCTTTCTCTGGCCTCTACTCCCTTATATCTTCTATTTCCCCCTATTAGAATGTAGGCTCTTTGTGGATAAGGAAATGTCTTAATTCCCTAGCACTTAGTATAGTAAATTTGGAACACACCAAAAGCTTAATTAAGAGGCAGTTGGGGTGCTCAATAAATGTTTATTCCTTTCCATTAATTAATACATTTTCATTCATTTGTTTGTTTAATTAATACTATATATATATATAGCCTGGTGCTACACTGGCTCCAAAATGCTTTTCAAGTTTTTTTAAAGCAAGTTTGCAATGTGTTGTCAGGTGTGTCAGACATCAGATCACCCACAAGCCTACAAGTTGGTAACTATAAATTAATGTGTGCATTTTTCTTTTCAGGATCAGATGCCTGGCAATTCTGTAATTCTATCAAAACAAAAGTAACCCAAATTTTCAATAATTGGTACCCAAGAGAACATAGATTCTCTCCAGTGATTATTTCTAATTAGAAGATGAGATTTTGGTGGGGACTTGAAGGAAGCTAGAGGGACCAGAAAAGGGAAATGAGGAAGCAAAGGATTCCAGGCAAGGAGGAAAGCCAGGGAAAATGCCTAGAAACAGAAAAACTACATATTGTTCCAGGGACAGCAAGAAGGCCAGTGTCAACAGATTTGGCAGGTTAAGAAATTGAAACTTTCAGGAAATGAAGTGAGCTGAGTTGCCCAACTAGTTGGACAATGTGACATTTTAAAAGTCCAACAGACGTAACTTCTAAGTATTGAATAATTTAATAATAATAAACACGTCAGCATGTTTATTTAAAAAAGATGGTTATTTCACTCTTTCTCTTAGATCAAAGACAATCATGGGATGAACTCATAGATTATATGCCCACTGGAAAAGGGATATTTCTGAGGGTGACAATCAACTCTGGTTGGTTAACAATTAACGAAATAATGAATATTACAATGAACTGCTGGACCTGAACTTCAATTATGTCATTTACGTCTTAAGTTACACCAGTTTTAGCAATCTATTCAAAGTATTTATCCCCACCCAAATCTGAGTAGAGCACAATGGCTACCCATTGTAGCTTGGGCGGGGTCTGAACAAGAAAAGGAAAAAAGGTTCAGTGGATATATTATTTTCCTAGGGGGGAAAAAGACTAATAAGCTCTCCTGCTTTCACATTTGTGTTGAAAGAGCTTTAGACTGAAAAAGTATTTATGACATTTCCTTGAAGAAAAAAAGGTCTCAATTTGCTTCTATATAGCTATTCCAAAATTCTTAGTCATTAAGTCTCCAACTAAATGACTTAACCATTAAGACTTTGGAATACCCCATATATTGCTATTTTATATCCATGTTTGTTGACATTTTAAAGCTCATAATGAAAAAAAATTTAACTGAATATAAATTCTTTTTACAGTAAAAAGAATTTATATTCAGTTAAATTAAATCATGACAGATTTAAATCACCTGCAAATATAGATAAACTTGGACAGAACAAATAGTTTAGTGATACAGATAGAGATAACACTCTTGGTAAGATCTTCAATCATGGCCTAATGATTTCACTCTTCCATAAGTAGAAATTCAAAATAGTTTTCCCTACCACATTCTGCTGCACCCTGCTCCTGTTCTTTCTATTCTACTTAAGGAAGATTTTCCAAAAAGAAAAATGGTTATGAAATTTACTTTTGCTTCTGGGTATGAAATTGCATGAATAAATGGACTAGAAAAGAATACAAAAAAATTCATAGTCCTGGCCTAAAAAAATACCTTGTAAATAAATGAAACAAGAGCCAAAATGAACTTTAATTTCTACCCCCACTGGCCACTTCAAAATAATAATGTAGGCATAAGCAACAAGGTCATATTGACATAGTCATAGTAAGATTTACATAATGAAGAAGGGAACTTTGATCTAATATGTCAATGACCTGTAGACAATCAATCAATTGTAAACATGAAAAAATCAGGAATCTCTGACTACATAAAACATTAGAAAATCAGATCTTAATTTTTAGGCAAGTTCAGAAATTGCCATAACATATACTTTTTTTCTTTCTACTTCTTGGATTTTTTTTTCCAACACAGCCATTCAAGACATACTCCTCTACTCTGATAAAATGCTTTGTGACAAAGAAAGACAGTTAAGTCAAACTAACAAAGCTGTTACATCTGACAGTGTATTCAAAATTCCACACTATCCTGTCCTTCATCTTTCTACCAAGAATCTTAATCTTCTGTTCTCTACATCTAAGATAGTTCATCACAATTCATCTAAATCAAGTGTCTTTGAAGGTTTTCATCTGTATTATGAAGTCATTATGAATATTATTTTCTTAGGTCAGCTTTCTCTATTTTGCATATCATCTTGCTCTCCCCATCTCTCTCTGAATTTCTCATAGTCATTTGTTTCAGAATTGATGACTATGAGAAATTCATATAGAAAAAATTTCATTTGGCTATTACTTATTCAATGTCTACCAACTTTATTTTTCTCTCTATTTATCATTAACTTCCTTGGGAATGTACCCAGGAATAATGTCACTAGGTCACAGGGTATAAACATAATATTATCTTTTATTTTGCAAAATTCCTAGTTTTTTTCCTGAGCAATGTGACTAAGACTCAGGGCCACCAACATTACATTGAAGTTCTGGTTTTCATATAGCCCTTCAATTTTGACTGCTTCAGTGTTTTTATCAAAGGAAAAAAGATAGAAACTCTTGAGATTTACTTTTTGCCCTTTTTATTGCATCTCTACTAAAGATTAGCAAAAGGAAGCGAATTTCTCTCTTGCCTGTGAACTTCCTAGTCCCCACTCCTGATTGGCAATGGAGTCTTATAGCAGAAGCAATTCATTCATTTGAAGGTGCTGGGACCAATGAAGTCCAAATATAGCAATGAATGATAGAGAGGAGTGAGCCCTGGGTACCCAGCAGACCACCTGCCTAGTAGAGCTGCTATAACCCAGAGGAAGAACTGGGGAGAAAGTCATAAGCAAAACAAAACAAAGCAAAGAAAAGCAAAACAAAACAAGACATGAAAGCCATACAGTGCTGACGATGTAAGTGTCTTAGTCACACACACGTGGTCCCTGTGGGTATACCTCTTGATTGGGCAGTCTATATATATGCTCACTCTTCCCACTGAGACTGTCCATATTCATAAGAGGATTGTACCCTGAGTTTTTGTGAGCAATGCTTTGTTATCACTCTTTATGCTATAACATTACGGTATCTTCTCTTTGAATTAATTAGTTCTTCTATCTATCAGTGGAAGATAAACACGTATCAGGAGGCATACTTTTAGGAGTGTACATGGTACCACATGGTACTTTGAACCTAAGGTCCTTTCTGGAACCTAACCTATGGTTATGTAGACATAACCAAGATAGGACACTTTATTACTATCTTAACAGAAATGTACAGCAAAGTCAGTAGAATTATAGACCAGTATATCAAGACTATGCTAGAGGCAAAATGGCTTGTGTCACTGGAATGGGCCATTCTCTCTTTCATAGTTGGAATCACTTTATGTCTAACCTCTCAAAGTTCATTTGTTAAAAATTTGTCAAAGAAACTACTGATGTGAGTCTGTTTTTCAAGGATATGACAGACACTGACTAGATGAAATTTTAAATTCAGACAAAAATGTTCACCCCTCACACTATGTCTTACTCCCTTCAAATGGGATTTCCAATTTTTTAAAAATGGGGTTCTAAAATTCATATGATTAATTTATTCCATTCTACATTTTCTTCTTTTATTTTTCTCTTGTGTTTTTTTCTCACACTCTTTTTTTTCTTGTTCCCCTTTTTCTTCCTTCCTTCCTAGCTATCTTCTTTATTTCATTCCTCCATTTCTTTTTTCTTTCTTTCTTTCTTTCTTTCTTTCTTTCTTTTTTTCTTTCTTTTCTTTTCTTTCTTTTTCTTTTTCCCTTTCTTCCTTCCTTCTTTCCTTTCTCCCTCCCTTCCTTCCTCTCTCCCTTCCTTCCTTCATTTCTTCCTTCCTTCCTTCATTTTTTCTTACCTTTTTGAATCACAGAAAGCCTTTAACACCAACAGGAAAATAATAACATAGTTGGAGCAGTATATTTAGAGAGAAAATGGTGGCATAGTGGATTGGAGTCCTATTACTTAGATTTTTCAAATGTGTTTACTTGATTCAAGAACTTTTTCCTGGATTCAAACAATAGTTAAGGGCTTTGTGTTTCTTCATGGTCAGACTTGCCTTTCTGGGGTAAAAACCACAAATGGCTATCCAGAAGGCATGAAAGGTAGTGGTTATTTCCTCTAAAATGGAGACCAAATTAAGCAATCAATTTCTGTCTTTACAGTAAAATAAGATGAAAAACATAATACTGTTCTCTGCTGAATAGTTTTTCCTTTGGAGATATGCTTTTATAAGTTAAACATTGGCTATGCTTTTCCCATGGTTAAATGCAAGCTGCATAGTTTGCTATGGTTATTTTGTTATCTGTTGTTATTATTTAGATTCTGAATGAAATAAATAATGTTTGGGATTGAAGTTTTCTATGCATAACCCAAACAAGTGGAAACCAGGTTCCCTAGATCTTTCTAATTTACTTAATATTGCTTCCTTTGGTCTTTTAAAGCACATTCATAAATTTGCAAAGGCAAACTCATGCAAATTTCCCAGGCTTAATACACTGATATATCTTTTTCTAGAATGGATTTACAGATTTCAAGGACTTGTCAGCTCTTTCACATAATTCTACTCTCCTCGATATTGCCTTAATGTAGATGGGATTTTACTAAGTTGCTTCATTGATGCCTTAATAGCAGCTTTTTTTTCTTGTCTGGTTTCATCCTTCACAGCAATTCTGTTTGAAAAATGGTACAAGGTTATTTTTTTTTTACTAGGCCAAGCAAATCTAAAAGCCACCACTGTAGGAATATTTCCCTGCTATGCTCTTTTTTATTCTCTTACCCTCTTTTTTATACTCTTCATTTTCTTCTTTTAGTCTGGGTCCTCTCTTTTTTTAATCTGGTGAATGGATTAGCTCAAAAGGTAATGAAGCAAGTTTTCTAGAAATAGATTATATTTGTATTTATTCTCTCTCTCTCTCTCTTTTTTCTCTCTCTCTTGTACATACACACACACACACACACACACACACACACACACAGGCTTGTGTCTGGGGAAATACAATTCAGAGGCAGAGCTATAAGTAGATATTCTATTGCCCAGGAGGCATATTTATATAATCAACAATTATGTGAAGAAACTGGGTGGCCCCAAGCTCCAATAATATAACTGGTAATCTCTCCAGCTCCCACATGGAGCTGTGCATAAGAAGAAGGTTTTGGGTAAGAGCCAGAATGGTGGGGGCAGGTAAGCCCCAAGAGAGAGTCACCGTGATAAGGGGATCCTGGGCATGACAGCCTAGGATCAGTTTTAGGAATGGGAATAACACAAGGCCAGGAGAACAGTTTGTCACAGAGAGAAAGTATGATTTCCCAAATGCTGGGGACAAACAAAACCTCTATAGCCCTTCCATAGTTATAGCTCTGTTTAATGATATGTTGGAATGATATTATTTTAAATATTGTGAAAAACACAAAACTCTTTGAGAAACTTTTTGGTATATTAGATTGAAATTCTGTTTATTCATAATCTGTAATTCCATTAACTTAAATGAACAAGAAGATCCTGGATAATTATTTACCAAGGACATTATAAAGATTTCTGTCAAAGTACAGACAAGATAAATTGGCTCTTAAGGTCACAATTCTAAAGTTCTATGATTTTATGACTGAACATTCTCACAGTATGAATCTTCATAGTTAACTATTCAGTTTACCTGACTTCATCATTAGACGTTCATTAGCTGGGCTCTTTCCTCTATGACAGAAATCAAAGAATATAAGTACATTCATTCTGAGGTAATTAAAGATAAGGAAAGGAAATGGATCTATGATGTCACTGACACAGGGAATTCTTGGCTAAGAGATCTCTGTCCACCAAAACATATTCTGTTCTTATACAGTTGTCTAAAGCACTGATGGGTTAAGTCGCTTACCCAAGGACAAAACTATCATTATATGTTAGAGGAGGATCTTAAACCAAGGTCTTTCTAGCTTTGAGACCAGTTTTCTATCCATTATACTACATTATTTCTCTATTAAATGTGGGGAGGAGGAGTAGGCAAGGAGAGGAATGTTATTCTGTAAAGGCTCCTAAAAACACAGCTAAGGTTATTATTGTGTTTCTTTTAAAGTTTGCTATGGTTGATTTCATCTAATTCCAAAAGAAAATTCTGTGGTCCTTAGCTTCCTTTTTCATTTTCACATTATGCTCAATTATTACTTTGCTCCATTGTGTTCTGTTCAGTGTTTAGATGAGTGGCAAAATAAAATCCATTAGAACCTTGGTTTCCAAACCTTCAGTAAATATCTTCTATTATTCCTTTTCACATAGCTGGTCACTAGTAACAGCTTGATGCATTATCTGATAAAACACATACCATAGGGAAAAAGCAAGGTCTTTCACAAAGTAAATTTTGAACTGTAGTTTTTATAATGTGTTCCTATCTCCATTAAACTTGTCTTAATTAGAAATTGACAGGCCCACAGAGGAGCAATGAAAGAAAGCTAGGACATATCCTTCTACATTCTTACTTAGCTCCAAAACAAAGGTAGAAATTCTTTTTTTTAAATTAAAGCTTTTTATTTTCAAAATATATACATGGATGATTTTCAACATTCACCGTTACAAAGCCTTGTGTTCTAAATTTTCTCCTTCCCTTCTCCCTACCCCCTCCCTTAGATGGGAAGTAATCCAATATATGCTAAACATGTACAATTTTTCCATACATATTTATACAACAATCTTGCTGCACAAGAAAATTCAAATCAAAAAGGAAAAAAAATGAGAAAGAAAACAAAATGCAAGCAAACAACAATAAAAAGAGTAAAAATACTATGTTGTGATTCACCCTCAGTTCTCACCATCCTTTTTCTGGGTGTAGATTGCTCTCTTCATCACAAGATCATTGGAACTGGCCTGGATCATCTCATTGCTGAAGAGAACCATGTCCATAAGAGTTGATCATTATATAATCTTGCTGTTGCTATGTACAACGATCTGGTCCTGCTCATTTCACTTATCATCATTCATGTAAGTCTCTCCAGGTCTCTCTGAAATCATCTTGCTGATCATTTCTTACAGAACAATAATATTCCATAACATTCATATACACAGCTTATTTAGCTATTCTCTAATTGATGGGCATCCACTCAGTTTCCAGTTTTTTGCCACTGCAAAAAGGGCCGCCACAAACATTTTTGCACATGTGGGTCCTTTTCCCTCCTTTATGATCTCTTGGGAATGTTGACCCAATGGAGACATTGCTGGAACAAAGGGTATGCACAGTTTGATAGCCCTTTGGACATAGTTTCAATTGCTCTCTAGAATAGTTGGATCAGTTCACAACTCCACTAACAATGCATCAGTGTCCCAGTTTTCCCACATCCCCTCTAACATTTGTCATCATTTCCTGCCATCTTAGCCAATCTGAGATCCACTGCTAGATCAAAGAGTATGCACAGTTTGATAACTTTTTGAGAATAGTTCCTAACTGCTCTCCAGAATGATTGAATCTGTTCACAGTTCCATCAATAATGTATCAATGTCCCAGTTTTCCCACATCCCAACATTCATCATCTTTTCCTGTTATCTTAGCCAATCTGAGAGGTGTGTAGTGGTATCTTAGAGTTATCTTAATCTGCATTTCTCTGATCAATAGTGATTTGGAGCATCTTTTCATGTGTCTACAAATAGTTTCAATTTCTTCATCTGAAAATTGTCTGTTTATATCCTTTGACCATTTATCAGTTGGAAAATGGCTTGAACTATTAAAAATTTGAATCAATTCTCTATATATTTTAGAAATGAGGCCTTTATCAGATCCTTTGGATATAAAATGTTTTCACAATTTTTTGCTTTCCTTCTAATCTTGTCTGCATTAGTTTAGTTTGTACAAAAAATTTTAATTTAATATAATCAAAATTATCTATTTTATGATAAATAATGATCTCTAGTTCTTCTTTGGTCACAAATTCCTTCCTCCTCCACAGATCTGAGAAGTAAACTATCCTATGTTCTTCTAATTTCTTTATAATATCATGCTTTAAGTCTAGATAATGAACCCATTTCAACATATTCAAGTGTTAGGTGTAGTCTATGCCTACTTTCTGCCATACTAGTTTCCAATTTTCCCAGAAGTTTTTGTCAAATAGTGAATTCTTATCCCCAAAGGTTGTACAAAACCTTTTTAACTTAACATAATCAGTTTTTTTTTTGCATCTAATAATGTACTTGAGTTCTTCTTTGGTCACAAATTCCTTCCTTCTCCACAGATCTGAGAGTTAAACTAACCTTTGTTCTTCTAATTTACTTATAATATCACTCTTTATGTCTAAATTAAGAACTCATTTCAATCTTATCTTGGTATAGGATTTTGTCAAACAGTGAGTTCTTATCCCAAAAAGCTGGGGCCTTTGGGCTTATCAATTTGGATTTATAGATTACTATAGTCATTGATTATTTTGTCCTGTGAACCTAATATATTCCACTGATCAACTTCTCTATTTCTTAGCCAGTACTAAATGGTTTTGGTAACTGCTGCTTTATAATATAATTTTAGATCTGGTACAGTTAGGCCGCCTTCATTTGATTTTTTTCATTAATTTCCTTGAAATTCTTGACAAGGTAGAAAGTTTTTAGATTACACAGAACATGGAGAAGAATATAGAGATAGGATAATTAGGAGGAGTTGTTCATATATCTGACTTGGATTCTGATCCTAACCCTGTCATTAATTCACAATGAGACCCTGTTCCACTTTCCTCAAAGTCAATAGAACTTTCAGAATGAAACAGAAAGGTTAAGAATATATAAATCAATAGACTTTTATTGTGATTTCTTTTATCTCATCAGCTCTCATAAATTTAATTATGATTTCTATGCTGATGATTCTCAAATCTACCTATCCTGCTCTCTGCTGACTTCCAATCTAGCATTTTCAACTGCTTTTCTGACATCTCAAATTGGATGACCACATTTAAACTCAACTTGTCCAAAACTGGACTCATCATCTTTCTTCCTAAACTTTCCCCTACTCCCTTAACTTCCCTATTACTATCAAAAGCAACAACCTCCTCCTATTCACTCAAGTTCATAAACTAGGAGATCTTTAACTCCTTAACTCTCTTTCACACATTACCATCCTGACCTGTACTCCCATATCCAAGCTGTTGCCAAGGACTTCAATTTCATCTTTTCAATACCTCTCAAAAAAACCTTTTCTCCTCTGACTTTTCCACTGCAGGTCCCTATCACCTCCCATCTGGATTACTGCAATAGCTTGTTGGTGGGTCTGTCTGCCTGAAGTCTCTCCCCACTCCAGTCCATCCTCCATTCAGTCATTGAAGTTATTTTCTTAAATACAGGTTTAATTTTGTTACTTCCCTTATTCAATAATCTCCAGAGGGACCTTATCACCTACAGGATCAAAGTCAGAATCTTTTTTAGCATTCAAAGCCCTTCACAAACTAGTCTCCTCTTATCTTTTTCAGTTTTCTCACGTTTTATTCCCCATTATGTGTATTCAGTTCAATCAGTGGCATTGGTCTCTCAGCAGACCATGAACAAAATATCTTTTTTTCCCCCTGTGGGCTCCAGGCATTTTCAATGACTGTTTCTCATACCTAGCATACTATATTTCTGCCTACCACTTTTCCTGGTTCCCTTTAAATCTTAACTAAAATCCCATTTTCTACAGGAAGTCTTTCCCATTCTCTCTTAATTCTTCTGCCTTATCTCTCTCTTTAATATTTATCCTGCATACTCCTTATTTGAATATAATTGTTTCTTGTCTCCCCTACTAGAGTGACCTCTTTGAGTACTATATTTTGCATCATTTTTGTATCCTCATTACTTAGCATTATGACTGGAACATAATGGTACTTAATATATGTTTATTGAAAGATTCATATCCTAAACTGTATGTCTTATAGACATCTTAAACTCACTATATTTCCCTAAAATCTTTTCCCCTTCCAAACTTTTCTTTTAGCGTCAAGGGCACCATGATCTCTTCAGTTACCCAAGCTCATATCCTTGGTGTTATCCTTGATTCTTTATTTCTTCCAAGGTCTATTCGTTTTGCATTATAACATCTCTTGCATAAGTCCCTTTGAAGTAAGCCTCCAATTCCTGGTCTCTAGTCTTTCCCAATCCCCCTTAATTCCAGTATTTTTCTCTTATTTATTTCAAGTTTATCCTAAATATAATTTATTTGTACATAATTGTTTTACATGTTGTCTCCCCAAAATTGTAAGTTTCTTGAAATTAGGGAATGACTTTTGCCTTTCTTTGTATCTCAGCACTTAGCACAACAGCTGGTAGATAGTGGGTAACTTAATAAATGCTTATTGATTGGCAATGAATAAAACTCAAAGAAAAGAGATTTAAAACTTGTACTCATAGTCAGGAAGACTGAAATGAAATTTTGTCTCAGTACATACTAGTTGTATGATTCTTCAACAGATCACAACTTCTCCTTGCCTCATTTTTTTCAGTTGTACAATAGAGATAACAATAGTACATGATGGGACAGAACTCAGGTTCTGCTTGAAACTACATATCTAACTAAGGCATGTGGAACAATAAACTCTTGTCTGATTAAGAGGACAATGCTAAATTCTGTCCTGTCTCCTTATCTGAATGACAATATTTTGCTAAAAGACTCATCCTGATACCTTCCTTATCTGTCTTCTGTATTTTACAACCTGCAGACTGAAGTCTAAAATTTCACTATATAAGCTCTCCCTCTTTTCTATTTTTACATGACTCTCTGGACTCCACTCAGAGAATTTAATATACTTAACTTTTACATTAATAAAGTCTCTGTAACTAGAAGAGAATCTCTTTGAATTCTTTCAAACCAAGCTCAAAACATGACTCTTGGACACAACATACCCACTTCCCAAGTTTGTTGTGAGAACAAGATGAAATAATATTTGTAAAGTATTTTGTAAACTTTAAAGTTTTATTTAAATATTATTAGAGGCAACTAGGTTGCACAGTGGATAGATACTGGGCTTGGAGTCAAGAAGACATGATTTCAAATCTAGCTTCAGAGACTTATTTATTAGCTGTGTGATCTTGGATAAGTTACTTAATCCTGTTTGCTTTAGTATTCAGTTTTTTAGTTTAGTTTTTAGTTTAGTTATCTGTAAAATAAGGCAGATGGCAAACCATTCCAATATCTTTGCCAAGAAAACCCTAAAATGGGATCACAAAGAGTTGGACATAACTAAATTGACTGAACAACAACAAAAAAATGGGGATGATAATAATATCATCTACCTCTCAGAGAGGTTATGAGAATCAAATGAGATAATATTTGTAAAGCGTTTAGCACAGTTCCTGACACATAGTAGATGCTATATAAATGTTCTTTGCGTTTGAAGTGTGTGTGTGGGTGTGTGTGTGTGGGTGTAAAATCAAGAGAGAAAAATTATAGCTCAGTCACCGTAGTGTTAACAAGTCAACAAGTTGATTCAGTATGTATTGGACCATATTAGCCACTGAGTTCTCACAGAGAACTCACCAGAGTGAGTTCTTATGGGTTGTTCACTCATTATAGGGGAGTTAGTTAGCTTTAGATACTGGGATCTGGAGGGGCAGAGATGAACTCCCTAACATGACTAGAGAAGTAGAGGTGACTCTCAGGGCAAATTCTTCTTTCTTGATTAAAGTCAGGACCCCCTAGAAAAAGAAACCTTAGTAAGCATTACAGGATTCCAGGTGATGAATTTATTGACCTTTATCCTTCTGGAGGAAGATAGGAACCCCTTTTCAATGAGTGGGACATACTTTGCTTTACAAAGGATGTAAGACTGAATAGGTTCATCTGTATTTGTGGAGGCTGTGAGGCTTTGAGTAGTTTATTTTCCTATGAAAAGACCCCTAAAATAACTTTTCTGCCAGCAATAAGAGGAATTTGCTTCTAAGACTTTGATTGTCTCTCAACTCAACAACCATCACCTTCTATGTGCCTGACACCATGTATGTTAAATATGAAATAGAAATGGGAGAGCAATAGGGTTATCAAAGAAGTTTGCAAGAATTAATTAAAGAAGGATGCCATTGATTTAGCACCCTATAAGAGTTAGTTATTAGAAGGGGAAACATGCCATGAGGTATGGGAGAAGGAGAAAGGGAAAGATATCATAAGGCAGAACACCTAGTAGACTAACCCTAAAAGAATTCAACAAAGAAGACATGGGTCATATATAGACTTATAGGGGAAATTTACTCTTGGGGGTTTGACATAACTTGGTTTTCCATTGAGTACAGTAAGGTAGAGTTACACAAGACCTCCACAGAGAGTGGGACTGTGAGGTTGAATTGATCCCCATCAGTGCCCTTCCTTGCTTGCTTCAAGGAGTAATTTTATCAGTACTTCGGGCTTTCTCTGCCACCACCCCCCCCGCATTGATCTAAGACCTCATCATTCTTATCATTCTATTTTTTTAGTTTTATTTTTATTTTCCTCCTTATGCCCAATCTCCTCTCCCCACCCCCAAGAAATAGAATTATCTTGTAATCGTTAAGTATGGTCAATTAAAATAAGTTTACATATTTACCATGTCCAAAAAAATGTCTTGCTCTTCTCTAGTTATTACCATTTTGTCAAGAGGTAAAAAACATATTTTATCTCTAGTCATCTGCATTTGTGATTGGTCATATCAAGCCCAGAGTTCAGTCTAAGAAAGAAAAAAGTATTAGGTTGCATATGTGCTTTATTTCTCTCAGGCTGGATACATGTATGTGGAGCTGCAGTTCAAACTGAGCTCATTTTAGAAATTAATCTGTAAAGAGTATAAAGACAAAGATCACAAAGCTGGATAGGGATAACTGTATTATGGCCCAATCAGATATTGCCACAGTTCTTTAGGGTTCATCTTTCCTCTATCACAAGAGGGGGCATTTCACAGAAATCACAAGACATCTTTGGGACTCATGGAAGAAGGAAGTGGGTCAGAATTCAAAGTCTCAAGGGGTGCTGAACTAGAATAACTGTGCAAGAGATCTATTTAGGGTTGGTATGAGCCAGTTCTGCAATGGCTTGCAAAACAGAGGAGGTTCAATTCACAGACATGACAAAGGATCTCCGTATGCATCTCTTAGGTTTGTCTCTCAAAAATCCCTAATCTACCTCCTGATTGGTGGATCTCAATTCCCAGGTCCGTTCAGTTTTTTTCTGAATAATAAGGAAGTTCAAACAAATCGAAATAGTAAAATTATTAACTGCCTCAATTTCACAGTCATTGCTTTAAACAGAGTTTTAGTCTTTTAGAATTGTTTCCCTTTACAATGTTATAGTAGTTATACACATAATTCTCCTAGTTCTTTCTGCTCACTTCACTTTGTATCAGTTCCAACAAATCATCGTAGGTTTTTCTGAATCTGTCTCTTTCATTACATTCCATATACATCCATATAACACAACTCATTTAGGTATTTCTTAATTTGTAGGAGCTCCTTTAGGTTTCAGTTCTTTGTTACAACAAAAATTGTCCACATTGTGTTAATATATGTGGATACTTCGGCCTTTTTAAATGATGTGAGATCTTACTAATAGTATTTCTAAGTCAAAGGATATGCACAAGTTAATGAACTTTTTGTTAGCATTCCAAAATGTTTTGTAGAATGGGGGAGAGCAAATTCACAAGTACTCCAACAATGCATTAGTGTTCCTTTTTTCTCAGAGCTCCTACAAAAATTTTCCTTTTCATTTTTTTTGTTATTTTGTCAATCTGAAAAATGTGATATAAATTCAAAGTTGTTTTTAATTTGCAAATCTCTCATTAGAAATCTGAAACATTTTTAAATATTATTGTGCCATAGGAAATAACAAAGAGACAGATTCAGAAAAAAGTAGGATAATACAGAGTGAAGTGAGAAGAACTAGGGGAATAATAAGTATAACTACAACAACATTGTAAAGGAAAACAATTCTAAATTTATGGTTGTTGATAACTTGCCCTTTTATTTTGAGAAAAGATTATATATATTCTTTGACCATTTATCCAATGGGGAATGAAAACTTTAGGGTTAAAAAAGTGGGAAACCATGATTTATATTGGGAAAATGGCCATTGCCAGGTTAGGCCTGGCCTACAGAGATAAATATTTGGGGAAATGAACTGTGTAGTCATCCGAAGTTAGAGCAATGACTCTCATTAAGGAGGTGTAGCCATGTGCCAGAGTTTTTCAAAAGAAAGATTAAGCAAATGCCTGAATGAAAGACTACAGAGGAAAAGTCCAGCCCAATTCTAGGGAGTAAAAATCCTACCAGACCAAAAAAAAATCAAAAAATATAAGGAGAATACCAGAATAATGTTGTACATAGTAACAGAAATATTGGCATGATGATCCACCATGAAAAACTTAGCTATTCTGATCAATACAATGATCTAAGACAATTCCAAAAGATTCACATTGAAAAAAAATTAGATGGAATCTCCCAAAGATGCTCAAAAATTCAGTGTAGAAGGAAATTATACCATAGCAACAGCAAGAAAAGATATGCAAAAATTTGATTTTCTACAAGGGTTGCATAAATGACTAGAAGAAATGGAACAAGATTTTTTAAATTAAAATAAAAATCTCACAGGAAAGAATTGAAAGATAATAAACAGTTTAGAACCAAAAAAAGTCATAAATTTTACCTAAGTAACAATATTTCTGAAAATTAGAATAGGACAAACAAAAACCAGTGATTCTGTGAGGCAGAAAGAAATATTAAAATAAATCTGAAGACTAAAAAAAGGAAAATGTATTTATTTCATATAAAAAACAACTGACCTGGGAAAAAGATCAAGGTGAAATCATTCAAGAATTATTGGACTTCTTGAAAACCAAGATTTTTTTCTACCCTTACATTATAGGAAATCATTTATTTCATTCAACATGAAATGTTGAAGTTAGAAACAAATAATTACCATGTTGAAGATAAAAAGAAACTCTCAATAACCATCTAAAAGAAACTCCCTAAAGAAAATTCCAGAAAATCTTCAAGGTCAAAAAAATATATACAGCAGACTTATGGAAAGAAGAGTTCAAGCAACAAAGAAGCACAATCAGTACCACACAAGATCAAATATCTTCTACTAGAACTGAAAGGAGAGTTTAGAATATAATATTCTAAAAGAAAATACATAGGGTCAGGAAATAAAGTGTGTAGAGATAGTCTATCACATAACTATCACTGATATAGGTTTTCTTCACCTCATACCTAAGTTATTGCAAGTTTCTCTATACTCTAGTCCATCCTCCATGCAATTTCAAGAGTGATCTTCCTTACTGATTATTTCATCCCTTACTCAAAAACAAAACAAAACAAAAAAACCAAAAACCCCAGTGGTTCCCTATAACTGTCAAGATAAAATATAAAACCCTATATTTGTTTGTTTGTTTTTTAAACCTTCATGATTTTGGTCCTTCCTACATTTCCAGTCTTCTTACACTCTACTCTTTTCCCACATATTCTGCCATCCAGCATTCTTGTTCTTTCTCTCCCACTCCACTTTCTGACGCTGAGTATTTTCACTTGCTATATTCTGTTCTTGAGATGCTCTGCCTTTTATTTTCCTGGCTTCCCTTCAAGTATCAGAATAATTCTTCTTCATGAAGGCTTTCTCAGTAACCTTCAATGCTACAGCCTCCTTTATGTTATTCCCACTTACTTACTTCGAATATCCATATAGTATGATCTCCATGAAGGCAAGGATTATTTTTGCCTTTATTTGTATTATTCTCACTCAGCACAGAGACTAACAGAAAGTGGACACATAAATACTAGTTGACTTGATATGGCTACAGTATACAGAATCATGTCTAGAGAAGCCAGATACAGACCCATCCATCAGATATATTGTATCCTATGAAGAACAATCCCAGATGAGCAACTCTTCCAAAACAAACCCCATTCCTCTGGGGAGCTTTAAGAATATTTTTCAAAGAGAAAAAGAACTGTAATCCCGTTTTTGTGAATTGACTTGGCTTCCTGTATTCCTTACATATATCTCTCACTACTATTAAATTTGAGTCTTCTATTTCTCACAGAATCTGTGTTTAATTGGGAATGCACTCCTCATTCCCAGTTAGGAGAGGGGAGAAGTCTTTTGTAGCTTTTTTTTTTTTTTTTTTTTTTTTTTACTATTCCATCTTTGTTAAGATATAATTGATCACTGATTTTTAATGGGAAACATAAAAGTAGGGACTATTGAACCATATACTTTTAGAAATACAATCCTATATGTATACATATACTGTATTTTACATATACTTTAACATATTTAACATGTATTAGGCTGCCTGCCATCTAGGGAAGGGAATGGAGAGAAAAAGGGGAAAAGTTGGAATAGAAGGTTTTGCAAGGGTCAGTGCTGAAAAATTACCTATGCATATATCTTGTAAATAAAAAGCTACAATAAAAGTTTAAAAAAAAGAAATACAATCATACAATAGATAACCTAAAATTGTGGTTGGTATCCAATCTTTGGTAATTCAAACAATGAGTTCAAGTATAAGGAGTTTGGAGTTTACAACCTAGCCTATAGAAACATTAGGATTTCAGGCTAAGCAGAAGAAGAAGGTAATTAAGTGGTGGTCTTCTGGAAAGTCTGACTAGGTCTCAGCATATACAGCTTCATTAAGTTTTCCATCACTTTCACTGGACAATGCTTGGATGTCTCTGTTCCATTATCTCCACCATTAGGGCAGTTCAGTTTCAATAGGGTTTTTTTTTATTTAGAGATAGATGAATAGCAGCAGTAATAGCTGACATTTATAAAACTCTTGATATGTGCCAAACACTGTGCTATTTTGCAAATAATATCTCATTTGATCCTCACAACTCTGGGAGTTAGATGAAAACACCAATGCAATCACACATTAAATGACTTGCCTCACATCACACAACTATTAAGTGTCTGAGGTCAGATTTGAACTCAGGTATTGCTAATAACAGGACCAGCACTTTTATTAATTGTGTTATCTAACTGCTTCACCATCTGGATGTAACACAAGTGGAGCCCCAAACCAGGATCCAGTCAGTGTCCAGTCTTTTATATTCAATCTTCTGACTGAAGAGCAGGTACCAAAAGATTACCACAAATAGTATGATTAAAAGAGTAATTTGCAAGGTATTGACACAGTGGTGCAAGAAAGCACTTTGGGAAAAGAGGATAAAAGAAACTCCACTGTAGATCAATGTCTGAAAAAACAATGTCTATAGAAAATATAATCCCCTTCATTATTTAAAAAAGTTACTTTACATTTTGGGCAAAGTAACCTTCTTTATCCATAAAATGAAAAGGTTGAACTAGATTTTTCTTAAGCTTGAAGGTTCCCTGATCTGTGAATGATTATAGAAGTCAAATCATGAAGCAAAGTATTCCTTGAGAAGCTAATAAAAGTTCATCAAACACTAAATTTGGAGATTACAGACAAAATCTCATAAATTTTTTGTAATAACAATGTTTATTTACAGTTTGGCATTCTATCTGCAGACTATCAATTTGCTAGAGCAAAGATAAAAAGTAAGCCCAAATTTAAAGAAATAATAAAAATGAAAAAATACATTATACACTTGAAACATCTTTAGCATAATCTACAAGTTGTTGATTGAAACAAAAAAAGACAATTGATCTGAAAACTAGAAATGAATAAAATAATAAATATCAACATATACCATTACTATTTCCTAGGGAAGTCTAAATAATACAAATCAATCATCAGCACCAGAAAACCATGAAAGACTTTAATTGTTTGAGGCAGCAAACACTTGACCTCACAAAGTAGATCATGTATTTTTTATTTTAAAATATATTTATTTATTATTTGTTTTTAAAAATACTTTTCTATTTAAATTTTTAAGTTTGAAATTTTCTGTCTTCTCTTATATCTCCCCCTCATCCGCTGAGAATGTAGATAATATCAATTACATATGTGGAATTATATAAACTATTTTATATTGTTATATCACAAAAAAGCAAGACAAATTATACTTCAATTGCACTCAGAGTTCACCAGGTCTCTTTCTAGTAGTGGATAGCATTTTTTCATCATCTCTTAGAACTATGTTGGATCATTGAGTTGATCTTTTACAAGATGATCATCTTTACAATACTGTTATTGCTTACTCTGGATAAAGATCTAATGGTTTTTCTCACTTCACTCTGCATCAGTTCATATTAAGATTTACCATGGTTTTTTTTTTTTTTCCTTAAAACCATCTTCCTCCTTATGTCTTATAACACAATGAAATTTCATCAAAATCATATTCCATGACTTGGTAAGCCATTACTTGATTGAGGGGTATCCCTTTAATTTCCAATTCTTTGCCAGCACAAAAATAGCTGAATAAATATTTTTGTACGTATAGGTCTCTTTTTCTTTCTTTGATTTCTTTGGAATATAGACCTAATAATGATATTGCTGAATCAAAGGGTATGCACCATTACTTCCAATTTGTTCTCCAGAATGATGAACCAGTTTATAACTCCATCAACAGTTATTAGTATACCTAATTTCTCTCACCATCTCCATTTGTTATTTCTGAATATCAAGGTTGTTTTAATTTGCATTTTCCTAATTAATTATGACAGAGCATTTTTGTAAGATTATATCTTGCTTTGATTTTTTCTTCTGAAAATTAACTGTTGATATGCTTTACCCATTTGTCAACTGGGCTCTTATTTTAATTATATCAATTGTCTCTTATTTTTATAAATTTGCTCAGTTCCCTATATATTTGGGAGATGAGGTTTCTATTAGAAAAATTTGCCATAAACACTTTTTATATTACTTCATTGTCTATGGTATCATTTAACCAAATGTATTTTTCCCAATTTTCTCTTTTAATTAGGTCTATTTTTTCTTTTGCTTTGTTTGAAATCATGGTTGCTACCCTTGCCTTTTTTATTCCAGATAAAACATAATGGATTCTGCTCATGTCTTTTATTTTAATGCTGTATGTCTTTCTGTTTCAAGTATGTCTCTTGTAAATGATATATTGTTAGATTGTGGTTATTAAGCGATTCTGTTTTCCTGTTCTGTTTTATGGGTGAACTCATTCCATTCACACTGATATTTATGATTACTAACTTCATATTTCCCTCCATCATAGTTTCTTCTGTTTATCCTTCTCTCTTGTTTTTTATCCTGTCCTTCCCCAAAAGTCTGTTTTGCTTCTGACCTCCTCCCTTAAACAACCTTTTCTTTTGTTAACACTGGCTTTCCCTTTATCTATTATCCCCAACCTTTCTTATTTCCCCATGGGGTAAGATAGATTTATATACCCAATTGAGTATGTATATACATTCTCCCCTCTTTGAAACATTTATCAATGCACTAAGATTTAAGCATTATCTACTATACCTCTCATTTTCTTCTCCATTATAAATGTTTACTTCTTTTATATGAGAGAATTTTATATGAGAGAATGCCTCTCAACTTCTCCCCAATCCTCCAATGCATCCTTCTTTTTCACCCCATCATTTTATTTTTAGACATTATAATCAACTCACACCTTCACCCTCTGTCTTTATAGATTCCTTTTAAATGCCCTATTAAGGTTAAAATTCTTAGTAGTTATATGTTGATCTTCCCACATAGGAATGTAAACAGACTTTATTAAGTCCCTTATGATTATTCTTTCATGTTTACCTTTTTGTGCTTCTCTTAAGTCTTATATTTGAAAGTCAAACTTTCCATTCAGTTCTGTTCTTTTCATCAGGAATGCTTAAAAGTCTTCTATTTCATTAAATAACAAAATTTTCCTCTAAAGGATTATACTTGATTTTGCTGGGTAGATTATTTTTTATTGTAATTATAACTGCTTTGCATTTGGCATATTATATTCCAAGATTTCATTCCTTTAACATGGAAGCCATTAAACCTTGCATGATTCTGATTGTGGCTCCAAGATTTTTGAATTGTTTCTGACTTCTTCAAGTATTTTCTTCTTGAAGTATTGAAGACCTGGGAACTCTAAGATTTGTCTATAATGTTCCTGGGAGTTTTTGTCTTAGTATATCTTTCAATAGGTGATTGGTAGATTTTTTTCAATTTCTACTTATCTTATTAATTTAATATAAGGGCAGTTTCCCTTTGTAATTTCTTGAATATGGTGTGAAGCTTCTTTTTTTCAATCATAGCTTTCAGATATTCTGATAATCCTTAAATTATCTTTCTTTCTTATATTTTCCAGGTAATTGTTTTTTCCTCCAATAAGATATTTCATGTCTTTCCATTTTTTTTCATTCTTTTGACCTTGTGTAATTACTTCTTGATGTCTCATGCCTTTCATTTGACTGATTTTAATTTTTAAAGAATTATTTCCTTCAGTAACTTTTTGCATCTCTTTTTTTATTAGATCAATTCTGCTTTTTTAAAGATATTATACAAGTATTTTTGTGTCTTGTCATTATCTTTCCATAATTTCTGTCTATTTTCATAATTTTCATGAATACTCTCATTTCGTTTCCCAAGATTTGCACTATCACTTTTTCTCTCTTTAATTCTTCAAAGAATTCCTGTTTTTCTTGGGTACAATTAGCATTTTTCTTTGAGATTTTCCTTATAGATGTTTCCATATTGTTGTCTTTTTTCTGAGTTTTTTGTGCTGCTGTTTTCAGAGCTGGTTCTGGGGGTCTACAAGTTTTTGGTTGTTTCAAGATGATGTGGTATGGGAAGAGGCATGGATACTGCTCTCTTAGTCTATGTTCTGGTGTTTGCCAGGAAGGAAGGTGTTTACCCCTGCTGCAGCAAATACAAGCACTCCCCTAACTCTGACCAGGTTCCCTGCTTTCTTGTGGCTGCAAGCATGAGTGCTCTTCACCACTCTGGAATTATGGTGAGATATAACTTAGGAATTTATATCTTGATTTTCTCATAAAGGAATGTAAACAATTAAACTTTATTGAGTTCCTTATAATTGTTCTTTCATGTGTAGCTTTTTATGCTTCTCGAGTCTTATGTTTGAAAGTCAAAGTCTAAACTCTTTAAGACCAGTTGTCCAACCCCCTAACTGCCCCAAATTGTTGTTGCCAGTCCTTCAGCACTGTATTACTGGAAGCAGCAACCAGGGATTTGCCATCTCCAAGTGCTGAGCTGGCACACATAGTCAACTGGAATCAAGAAGGGGAATTCTGCATATGTCCTGTTGAACTCTGGTTTATATCAGTACCTAGGAAAAAATGAGGAGAATCACACTCAGTGAAGCAAGAAAGCCCTTCTAAATGAAATTGTTAACATTATACTCCATTAGCAAAATCTTACGTGGATCCCATTGTAGGCAGAGATGGCATAAACAAGTTTGGCAAGGGCCACCAGGAACAAAGGGTACTAATGAATTTACTTGAATGTTTTGTTTTTCTTGGTTTGTTTTCCTTGGACTTTTTAAAGGAAGGAATCACTGATTAGGGAAAATCTCAAAATTTGAGCCAGTGTGTTTGCTGAATGGGTGGTCAGGAGCTATTTTAGTCAGCAATTGAAGGAATTCAAGAGTGGAGTGGTTTATTCAGTGTTACAAGAGTCACTGTCATGAACTCAGGAAGTCAGTAGATTTATTCCCTTGTGTGAGACCAAGGAGCAGTCAATAAATTCCTGTTTGGGATAATGAATGGTGTGATATACATTAGATAAAATCTATATCCTGTTAACTATCAATGGCAAAATGTGTTATGCACCAATATGACCAACTAAAATAAAGGGAAGAAGGCTTTCCCATCTTTTCATTGCCATAGAGATTATTGAATGTGCTGAATCTTACATGGGATAGGCACGGGGCCACAAAGTGTCTTGAAAACAAAACAAAAATATCATTGCTATAGCAATAGCTCTGAATTAGGTAATATTGCCTTCATAGACTAATTCATCAAATGAGACTAAAGAAGTGATGAGCAACAAAGATGTACAAAAGAATAAAATTAACTCCCCCCCAAAATAGTTTTTAATTTGAAGAATCCACTTGACAATCCATTTGGACATCACATTTCTTTTGTTGGTGGTTCATCTATGGCTGAATTGATTTTTTTCTCCCTGAGATTGAGTGATTTATGTTCCTAATGTCATATTTTATTAATCTGTTGTTGTTGCAATCATTTTTTTCAGTTGTGACCAACCAACTCTTCTTGATTGTGTTTGGGATTTTCTTGGCAAAGATATCAAAATGGTTTGCCATTTCCTTATCTAGTTCATTTTATAGATGAAGAGACAGAGGCAAATAGGGTTTATTTAAGTGGTCTACCTAGGGTCACCAACCTAGCAAGTGTCTGAGGTCAGATTTGAACTCAGGAAGATGAGCATTCTTGACTCCAAGCCCTGATCTATATCCACATTCTTAATCTAGGCACTTTCTATTATTGTGAAGAATATTTTGTAAATAATTATTGTAAATAATTTATTGTCTTACTCCTTGTCAATTAGATTTTTTAAGTTTTTTATCAATTCTTAGTCTTTATGGGTTTTTTTTTTACATTCAAAAAAAGAGAATGTAAAATAGCTATCTCAGAAAGTGAAATTGAATGAACCATAAATGAACTCTGAAAGAAAAAAATCCATTACCAGATGGATTTACAAGTGAATTGTATCAAACAAACATTCACAGAATTATTCCAATATTATATTAAATTCTTTCAAGAATTAGAAACAGAAGTAATCCTACCAAATTTCTTCTATGGAAAAAATGTGTTCTTGATACTTAAACCAGAAAAAGACAAAACAGAAAGAAAACTATAGGCCAATATCTTCAATGAATATCAATGCAGAATTTTAAAATAAAATATTACTGAATAATTGATGACTAAAATATCAAAAAAGGTTATACACTATGACTAAGCACAGTATATACTGGAAATATAGGTTGGATTCAGTATTAGGAAAATTAGAAACCTAAAAATAATCCTAATGAAAAAGAATAAAAAATATCGCATCATATCAAGATTTTTTAATGAAAGTCAAGACTATCTCAACTAGTCGAGAAATAGCTTTTTAACAAAATACAACAAAACATTTTTCATAATAAAGACAGATTTAAACAACTGAACAGATAGCAATTGCTCATGGAGTAGGCTGAACCCATATGATAAAAAATTCTACCTAAATTAATTAACTTATTCAATGTCATACCAATCAAACTACAGTATCAAATAATTATTTTACAGAGCTAGAAAAATCATAAAAAGTTAGAAAAAACAAAAAATATCATAAATATAAAAATATTAATGAAAATGGGAAGGAAGAAGACTTAACAATATCAGATTTTAAACTAATATACAAAGTGGTCATTATCAAAATGATTTTTGATCTAAGAATGATCTAAGAAATAGACTCATGGTCCAGTGGAATAGATTAAATACATAATATGCAGTAAAAATGACCATAGTAGCCTAATGTTTGATTTTAAAAAACCAATTACTAAAACAAACAAACAAAAAAAGCCAATGATTCAAGTTTGGGAGGCAAGAACTCACTATTTGATTAAAATTTAGTTTAAAAAAAAAAGTAGTTTGACATAAACTAGACATAGACAAACATCTCACATTATATACCAAGACAAAACTGGGTTCATAATTCAGGCATAAAGGATGATAGCATGATCAAATAAGGGGAGCATGTCAGATATATAGGTAAGGAAAGAATTTATGACCAAACAAGAGGTAGAGAGGAATACAGGAAATAAAATAAATGATTTTGATTATGCAAGATTAGAACTAATGCATGCAAGAACAGAAAAAAGGTAGAAACCTTATTTCTCAAATATATAGGGAACTGAGTCAAATTTATAAAAATTGGAGCCATTCTCCAATTGACAGTCAAAGTTTATGATAAGGCACTTTTCAAAAGAAAAAAATTCAAGCTATCTATCACATGAAAAAGTGTTCTAAATCACAATATATTAGAGAAACATAAACTAAAATATTTCTGACATGCTACCTCATACATATCAGATTGGCTAACATGATTTAAAAAAGCAAATGATAAATACTGGATGGAATGTGGAAAAATTGGGATCCTAGTGCACTGTTGGCAGAGGCATGAACTGGTCCAACGATTCCACAAGACAATTTGGAACTATGCCCACAAGGCTATAAAACTGTTCTTACCCTTTGACCCAACAATATCATTATTAGATTTGTATCCCAAAGACATCAAAGACAAAGGGAAATGGCCTATTTGTTTGTTTATTTATTTATTTAATAGCCTTTTATTTACAGGTTATATGTATGGGTAACTTTACAGCATTAACAATTGCCAAACCTCTTGTTCCAATTTTTCACCTCTTACCCCCCAACCCCTCCCCCAGATGGCAGGATGACCAGTAGATGTTAAATATATTAAAATATAAATTAGATACACAATAAGTATACATGACCAAACCGTTATTTTGCTGTACAAAAAGAATCAGACTCTGAAATATTGTACAATTAGCTTGTGAAGGAAATCAAAAATGCAGGTGGGCATAAATATAGGGATTGGGAGTTCAATGTAATGGTTTTTAGTCATCTCCCAGAGTTCTTTCTCTGGGCGTAGCTGGTTCAGTTCATTACTGCTCCATTGGAAATGATTTGGTTGATCTCGTTGCTGAGGATGGCCTGGTCCATCAGAACTGGTCATCATATAGTATTGTTGTTGAAGTATATAATGATCTCCTGGTCCTGCTCATTTCACTCAGCATCAGTTCGTGTAAGTCTCTCCAGGCCTTTCTGAAATCATCCTGTTGGTCATTTCTTACAGAACAATAATATTCCATAATATTCATATACCACAATTTATTCAGCCATTCTCCAACTGATGGGCATCCATTCAGTTTCCAGTTTCTAGCCACTACAAAAAGGGCTGCCACAAACATTCGTGCACATACAGGTCCCTTTCCCTTCTTTATAATCTCTTTGGGATATAAGCCCAGTAGTAACACTGCTGGATCAAAGGGTATGCACAGTTTGATAACTTTTTGAGCATAGTTCCAAACTACTCTCCAGAATGGTTGGATTCGTTCACAACTCCACCAACAATGCATCAATGTCCCAGTTTTCCCGCATCCCCTCCAACAATCATCATTATTTTTTCCTGTCATCTTAGCCAATCTGACAGGTGTGTAGTGGTATCTTAGAGTTGTCTTAATTTGCATTTCTCTGATTAATAATGACTTGGAGCATCTTTTCATATGACTAGAAATAGTTTCAATTTCTTCATCTGAGAATTGTCTGTTCATATCCTTTGACCATTTTTCAATTGGAGAATGGCTTGATTTTTTATAAATTAGAGTTAATTCTCTATATATTTTGGAAATGAGGCCTTTATCAGAACCTTTGACTGTAAAAATATTTTCCCAGTTTATTGCTTCCCTTCTAATCTTGTCTGCATTAGTTTTGTTTGTACAAAAACTTTTCAGTTTGGTATAATCGAAATTTTCTATTTTGTGATCAGTAATGATCTCTAGTTCTTCTTTGGTCATAAAGTCCTTCCCCTTCCACAGGTCTGAGAGGTAAACTATCCTGTGTTCCTCTAATTTATTAATAATTTCATTCTTTATGCCTAGGTCATGAACCCATTTTGACCTTATCTTGGTGTACGGCGTTAAGTATGGATCAATGCCTAGTTTCTGCCATATTAGTTTCCAATTTTCCCAGCAATTTTTATCAAACAGTAAGTTCTTATCCCAAAAGCTGGGATCTTTGGGTTTGTCAAAGACTAGGTTGCTATATTTGTTGACTGTTTTATCCCTTGAACCTAATCTATTCCACTGATCAACTAATCTATTCCTTAGCCAATACCAAATAGTTTTGGTAACTGCTGCTCTATAATATAATTTTAGATCGTACAGCTAAGCCACCTTCATTTGATTTTTTTTTTCATTAATTCCCTTGAAATTCTTGACCTTTTGTTTTTCCATATGAATTTTGTTGTTATTTTTTCTAGGTCGAAATGGCCTATTTGTACAAAGATATTTAGAGTAGCACTTTTTGTGTGTCATAGCAAAGACTTGGAAATTAGGGGATGCCCATTAATTGGGGAATGTCTGAACAAGTTGCAATTTTTTATGATTGTGATAGAATGCTATTGTGCTATAAAAAAATGATGATGAACAGGATACGAACTGATGCAGTGAAATGAGAGAACTAGGAGAACATTTTACACAGTAATAATAATATTTTATGATGACCAACTATGAAAGATTTAGTCACTCTGATCAATAAAATGATCTAAGACAATTCATAAGGACTCATAATGTGATCCGTCTTCAAAGAAGTGATGACCCATGAATGCAGATTAAAGTATAGGGTTTTTTTTTGCTTTATTTTTCTTGTTCTTGCAACATAGATAAAATGCAAATATGTTTTGTATGATTTGTGTATTTGTGTATGATGTATGTGTATTGTGTATTTGTAATTTTGTTTGTGTAATTGATTTCATGCTTCTTGTCTATTCACTGAGTGAGGGAAGGACTTAGATGGAGAGAATTCTGAATCCAAAATTTTTTTAAAAAACAAATTTAGTATTAAAAATAAATTTTAAAAGCAATTAAAATAAATCATTACCTTTCCGTCTGTTACTAACAAAATCCAGCAAAAGAGATGCAACAATTCCATCCAAAATAATTCCAGAATATGTAAAATATTTAAGTCAGCCTGCCATGACACATTTGGTATGTATGTGTGAATACAATACAAAACATTCTATATAAATAAAAATAAATTTAAATAAGTAGATAAATATTAACAGCTTATGGTCAGACTGAGCCAACATAATAAAAATGATAATAGTACCTAAATTAACTTGTTTATTCAGTGCCAAACTAAAAAACAAACAAAAACAGATGCCAAAGTATTATTTTATAGAGCTGCAAAATAATAAATTATAATAATAATAAAACTCATCTGAAGGAAGTGAAAAGGCCAATAACATCAAGGAAAATAAAGAGGAAAAAATAGTAAAGAAGGAAGCTTAGTAGTACAAATCTCAAACTATATTCCAAAACAGTAATAATAAAATTATTTGTTTGTGATTTTAAAGAGATGTTGTTTAGTGAAACAGATTAGGCACTAAAATACAAAAAGTAGCAGTGTTTGACAATCCCTAGCTATAGGAGTAAATTCTCATTATTCCATTGCCCCCTAAAAAATTCTGCTATGAAAGCTGGAAAGCAGTCTGGTAGAAATCAAATATAGGCCATCATTTTACCCCAAAATAAACTAAATGTATATATGACTTGTACCTAAAGAATGACAACAAAGACCAATTAGAGGAGCAAAGAAAAAGAATCTGCCCATATCTATAGGGAGAAAGGAAAGATTTCTAGGGATGGGAGAAGAATGCATAATCAAAAATTAAATAAAGCAGATCATAGAATATAAAATGAACAATGTTGATTACATAAAATAAAAGTGTTTTTTTTTAAAGCCAAACAAAACCAATGGAGCACAAATTAGAAAAGAAACTTCCAACCTAGAAAAATGTCTTTGCAGCAAGTTTCTATGATAAAGATTGATCTCTTCTTGTTCAGTTTTATTTACTAATCTTAACCAGGAATTTGTAGGGAATATGTCTTAGACCTGTTCAAAGACAAAGAGGTAGTTGGAAATTATGCACTCGTGTCATCACCTCCCCTCAAGGTAAAAAAAAAAAATCACTGAACTGAAATAGATTTCAGAGAGCATCCAGTGTAATCCATACATAGCTGAATAAAAATCACCTTTACACTGACTTGGCAAAGTCTTCTTCTTCTCCTTCTCCTCCTCCTCCTCCTCCTCCTCCTCCTCTTCCTGCTCCTCTTCCTCTTCCTTTTCTTTCTCCTCCTCCTCTTCCTTCTCTTTCTTCTTTCTTCTTTTTCTTCTTCTCCTCCTCCTCTTCTCCCTCCTCCTCCTCCTTCTTCTTCCTCCTCCTTCTTCTTCTTCCTCTCTTCTTCTTCTTCTTCTTCTTCTTCTTCTTCTTCTTCTTCTTCTTCTTCTTCTTCTTCTTCTTCTTCTTTTTCTTCTTCTTCATGAATAGGGATCCCACTATCTCTTAAAACAGTTCATTCCACTTTTGGACAGTTCTAATTAATAGGATTTTTTCCCCTTTCATCTTGCCAACATCTGCTTCTCAGAAACTTCCACCCATTCATGTAGGTGTACAATTAAATGCAATCCAGCCAAACAGATTGTATCAATTTGGGTTTGTTCCATTAAATCAAATGACATGGATAATTCCTGCCTGCATCACTTAAAATATATATTTTTAACAAACAGATATTATGACAAAGAATTGGAATGGTGGGTTAATACTTCATAGTGTTTCATTAGCAACTATGGGGGGCTTTCATCAAATTCTTTAATTGTGGTCTTCCAAAACCTTATGGGCAGCTAGGTGTTTAGCATGCTGGAGCTGGAGTCAACAGAACTCATCTTTGTGAATTCAAATCTGACCTCAGACACTAGCTGTGTGATCTGGGCAAGTCAGTTAATGCTATTTGCCTTCCTTATTTGTAAAATGAGCTGGAGAAGAAAATGACAGACTGTTCCAGCATCTTTGCCAAGAAAACACCAAATATGTTCAAGAGTCAGATATGACTGAGTAAAAACAACAACACTATGCATTTAAACCAGTAATTAAAGAAAAATATGCCACCTTAAAAACAAAGAGGAAAATAGGAATATACATTATATTGTCTCACACTCCTTAAAGATATATATATATATATATATATATATATATAAACATAGTAATAAATGGCATTTTCATATTGCTCTAAAGTTTACAAACAACTTCACACGTATTATTTTATTTGAGCCTCAACACAACCTTGGGAAGTGGATATTAGAGATATTATTATTTCAGTTTTACAGAAGAGGAAAGTGAGATCCAGAGAGGTTAAGTGACTTACTCATGGTCATTCATACATCCAGTAAGTGTGGAAGACAGGTTTTAAATTTGAGCCTTTATGAGTCCTAGTCCATAAATTTATGTTCACTATATTAGAAAAGCATTTTTGAAATTTAGTTTCGTTTTTAAACTTTTTTAAAAAATCAGTAATATGATCAATTTTGCTCCATGCTTAATTCCTCCAACCCTAATTTTCCCCAAAACACAGACTAGCCACAATGGTAACTGTACAGATAACTATCCCAGGTTTAAAGTATTCTGTAGGTACAGACTCACAGAATCCCTATTTATAAATCCCTGCTGATGTATTTACCTTCAATAATCAGCTAATTGACACAATTAACTCACAGAAAAGGCATTTATCAAAATGGCATAGAATGATCAGTAGTAATGAATATTCCTCTGATAAATCTGGGATTTATTGTCTCACAAATAAACTCTCCTTACTAAATAAGGAGACAGACAACACATGGAGCATACCTAAGCAAAGAGGAATGAACACTGCTCAATCACAAGAGCAAGGCAGCTCTAAGCCACAAAGAACTTCTTTTGTAGTGTCCTAATAATCACCTCTCTAATGGTAAGGCAAGTTGGTGCAAGGGATAGAGTCTGCATCTTTGTTCAAACCACATATATACAAATCCTCTATAATATACTTTATATACCCTATACATAGCCACTACAAAAAGGGCTGCTACAAACATTTTTGCACATGAAGGTCCTTTTCCTTCCTTTATAATCTCTTTAGGATATAGTAGTAAAGACACTGCTGGATCAAAGAGTATGCTCAGTTTGATAGCCCTTTTGTCATAGTTCCAAATTGGAGAACTATGCTTTTTCATATACCTATATTAGAATTTTATCAAAACAAAGATACTCCTTTTACATATCAAATGTTATTCTATGACAACATTCATGTCTTATATTATCTGGGGATGATAATAGTCTCCTTTATTCAAAATTATTTTTTCTGTCATTTTCATCAATAAGATATGAAAAGGATCTTAAAGGTACAATATATCTTAAATAATAATAATAATAATAATATTGCCTTTCTCTTGGCTTTCTGCAAGTGTTGCTATGGAGACGAATGCAAAAATGACTTAAAACCCAACAAACTTTTTTTTTAAAACCTGGGGTTTCCCAAATGCCTGTGATGTTGAACTTAGGTACTTCTCTAAAAAAGAGTAGCCACATAGGATAGTAAGCAAGTGAAAAGCAATTACCTGAAGTCATTTAAGAAACTTTCTTTTTCTTCTTCTTCCCATTGCCTGTTATACCCAAACAGCTCTCCAAGTTATTTTGTTTATAAATATTTTCCAACAGATTCAAAATTTTAAAAGCTGGTGGTCATCAGTATAGGATGGTCTAATAAATGCAAATGATGGTTGACATGGGAAGACAGAAAGGGTTTTTCTTTTCCATCCCTGAAAAATGGGCATAAAGAATCATTTTCCTTTAGCAGACGTTAGAGTACCTTCTTTCTCTCTCTCTCTCTCTCTCTCTCTCTCTCTTTCTCTCTCTCTCTCTCTCTCTTTCTCTCTCCCCTCTCTCTCTTCTTTCCTTCTTTCTTTCTTTCTTTCTTTCCTTCTTTCTTTCTTTCTTTCTTTCCTTCTTTCTTTCTTTCTTTCTTTCTTTCTTTCTTTCTTTCTTTCTTTCTTTCTTTCTTTCTTTCCTTCTTTCCCTTTTTCTTTCTTCCAAATATAAAAAAATAGAAAAGAAAAAAAATTGCCAAGTGTTCAGTAAAACATGAAAATGTTCAAAATATAAAGCAATTAATGTCTGTTTCAAGTATAATAAATTCTATGCATTGTGTTCAGAGCTGTGCATCTTTGTTTCCTTGTAGATTTTCTTTTGTTCTCTGCTGTGCACTTTTTTTCCCCCTTCCCCTCTCTTCCAGGAAGAAGCACTGATAGAGATAGTACAAATACATATATACACATAAACATGCATATATATATATAATATACAAAATATCTATAATCACTCATACTTGTATATATACATATACACATGCATATATTTCTATATATATGACTGTATTATGCTAGTTTGTCTTCTCTTTGTATATTATGTATATTTGTATATGAATGTGTATAACATCTTACTTCATTCATAAGTTCAAGCCTTTCCATATTTTTCTAAATCCACCAACTCATCGTTTCTTATACCACAGCAATATTTCAATCTTATACTTTCCAGTTATTTTAAATAGACTAAAACAATATTGATTAATATGACTGAGATTAATATGGTGTAGTTTCCCTATTTTCTCTTTTGATTAAATATATTTTAGATTTAACTTTATCTGAGGTCACAATTACTAATCCTGCCTTTTTTTGATAATAAATTCTACTCCTGATCTTTATTTAATGTTTTCATACATCTCTTATTTTTTTATCCCCCCTGACTCCTCTGCTTTACTTCAATTCACTACCTTGCCCTTCTATTATTTAACCTTATTTACCTAAGTATTCCATCCTTACTTTTTACACACACCCCAAGCACACATCCTTTCCCCTTGTCCTCTTGTTTCTATATGAATACAGTAGACTTTTATACTTTCCAAATATATATGTTGTTCCCTCTTTATCCCCTTCTGTTAATTTACACTTCTTTCTATACCTGTCAGTCCCATTATCTCACCCTCTTTTTTCTTTATAAATTTAAAAGACTTTTGTACCCTTCTAGATAGATATATGTGTGTGTGTGTATGTACCTATAAACACACATACACACATATGTGTGTATTTCTCTTTTTAACTCATTCCCAATGAGAATGGGGTTCCAGAACTACCAGCCCTCCTCCCTCATCTAATTCCTCTGTGTCAGTTCTTCTCATTTCTCATTTGTGTAAGATCATTACTCTTTTTGCCTTTTCCTACATAGTTTTACTTTTTAGAATCACATCATATTCAGCTTTACCCCAGTCTTTCTTTTAAACTACCCAATTACCAAAGGCAATTTTAGACATATGATTTACATTTCTATTTATAAAAATTAAACAATTTATCCTTATTGAGTCCTTTATAATTAGTTTTTAATGTTTAACTTATATTTCTCTTGGGTATTGTATGTCAAATTTCCTATTAAGTTTATTTTTCTATTAAGTTTCTTTTTGCAACAAAATCCTAAAAGTCTGGCAATTCATTGAATAGTCATTTTTTCATTCAGAATTATGCTTAACTTTGCTAGGGCACAGTCCCAGTTCTTTTGCTCTTAGATTCATAGTGTTCCAAGACTTGTGGTTATAGTATAATCACTGCTAGGTCTTTTGCAATTCTAATTGTGGCTCTACTGTATCTGACTTGGTTTTTTTTCTTTGTATTCATGATATTTTTTCCTTGAGCTGGAATTTATCCATGATATTTCTATTGATTTTTTTCATAGAATCTCCTTCAGGTGGTAGTTAGTAGATTTTTAAAAAATGTCTACTTCTCCTCTTGTTCCAATACTTCAGAACAATTTTTAAAATTATTTTTTGTTTTATCCTATCATTTTGAGTGTAGCTTTCAAGTAGTCCAATTACTCATATTTTTCTCTTCTTGATCTGTTTTCGTGATCAGTTATTTTTTATGAGATATTTCATATTCTTTCTATTTCTTCATTCTTTTTATTGTGTTTTATTATTTCTCAGTCTCTTATAATTTCTCTGGCTTCCCCTTGTCCAGTTCATGGAATCATTTTCTTCCTTAATATCCTGGAGCTCCTTTTCTAGTTTGTTGATTCTTTTATATAATCTTGTTTTTCTCAGATTTTTCTTTAAAAATTTTTCCCCCAATCCCTTTCATTTGGTTGTTAAGGACTTTTTAAAAAGTTCTTCTATTGAAGGGAAACAATAAACTGGGAAAATATTTTTACAGTCAAAGGTTCTGATAAAGGCCTCATTTCCAAAATATATAGAGAATTAACTCTAATTTATAAAAAATCAAGCCATTCTCCAATTGAAAAATGGTCAAAGAATATGAACAGACAATTCTCAGATGAAGAAATTGAAACTATTTCTAGTCATATGAAAAGATGCTCCAAGTCATTATTAATCAGAGAAATGCAAATTAAGACAACTCTAAGATACCACTACACACCTGTCAGATTGGCTAAGATGACAGGAAAAAATAATGATGATTGTTGGAGGGGATGCGGGAAAACTGGGACATTGATGCATTGTTGGTGGAGTTGTGAACGAATCCAACCATTTTGGAGAGTAGTTTGGAACTATGCTCAAAAAGTTATCAAACTGTGCATACCCTTTGATCCAGCAGTGTTACTACTGGGATTATATCCCAAAGAGATTATAAAGAAGGGAAAGGGACCTGTATGTGCACGAATGTTTGTGGCAGCCCTTTTTGTAGTGGCTAGAAACTGGAAACTGAATGGATGTCCATCAGTTGGAGAATGGCTGAATAAATTGTGGTATATGAAAATTATGGAATATTACTGTTCTGTAAGAAATGACCAACAGGATGATTTCAGAAAGGCCTGGAGAGACTTACACGAACTGATGCTGAGTGAAATGAGCAGGACCAGGAGATCATTATATACTTCAACAACAATACTAGATGATGACCAGTTCTGATGGATCAGGCCATCCTCAGCAACGAGATCAACCAAATCATTTCTAATGGAGCAGTAATGAACTGAACTAGCTATGCCCAGAAAAAGAACTCTGGGAGATGACTAAAAACCATTACATTAAATTCCCAATCCCTATATTTATGCCCACCTGCATTTTTGATTTCCTTCACAAGCTAATTGTACAATATTTCAGAGTCTGATTCTTTTTGTACAGCAAAATAACGTTTTGGTCATGTATACTTATTGTGTATCTAAGTTATATTTTAATATATTTAACATCTACTGGTCATCCTGCCATCTAGGGGAGGGGGGGGGTAAGAGGTGAAAAATTGGAACAAGAGGTTTGGCAATTGTTAATGCTGTAAAGTTACCCATGTATATATCCTGTAAATAAAAGGCTATTAAATAAAAAAAAAAAAAAGAAAAAAAATTTGTTTGACTTTAACATTAATACCAAAAGATACTACTCCTTTTTAAGAAAATGCTTTTTTAGGGTTAGGATTAGGGTTAGAAATGAGTGGAGTCATACTTGGGTTAAGATTATTTTACATAGGCTTATACATTCAGAATCCTAGAACAGTAATATAAACCATCCAATAGCAAGGAATCACTGTGGACATCAGCCAACCTGCTTATTCCCACTCAGCTGCAATCCTTTGGATTTATTCACTATGTCCCCAGGAACCTCATCATCATGAAAGATCACTTCATTTTTGAGTTAGTCATCACTTTTCAGTGCAAGATCTTGCAAAATCATTTCAGTCTAGTATCCTCATCAGTATCCTCTTTTCCTGGAACCAACTTTCCTCCTCACTCCCTCCTGAATAGAAGTAGAATGGAGAGCTTCTCTCAATACCTCCATTTAATGAGAGAAGGTAGGAAGTTAGAAATCCAGAAAGGCTAAACTCTGCCACTTTTTGATTCTACAACGTTAGACGACTAAGAATTGCCCTGCCAACCTCCTAGGATTGTAATGATGTACATAATAAAGTATTATTATTTTTATCCTATTAAAGATGAGATAGATAGTACAGAGAGATCAAGAAAGATGAAAATGGATAAAAAACCTTTGGGAAATCAAAAGGTTGTGGAAATTTTGTATATAATATTTGTAATTATTTTAATGTTCTTCAATTAAAGAATTGTGTATATTCTAACATTAAGAGACTAAGATTTCTATACTCTGAACTCAGGAGTATAGTGAGTGCAGTAGACTGAGTAATGGGAAATATGTACTTTCAGGCTCCCTTTTTCACATTCTAGAGCTCATTAAACCCCATATTTCAGGATGAAGATTCAATTTTCCCTAAGAACAAATAATTTAGTACCTAGATTTAGACTCACATCTAGAATTTTTCTAAAAGTGGGGATAGAAAGGCACTCGAAGTACAATTAAACCAAGCAAAGAATTAGTACATTTTTTCCACACAAAAGAAATTCTAAAACAAAATACTCTCACAGGACAGGAGTTCAATAATACTTAAACTAAACAAGCAGCAGTACTAACTACTGTTAAACCCCTTTGGGAAGTTGTGATTTAAAATGTAAATATGAAAAAGTTTGAAGACTTGCTAAGTAGACATTTTGCATTTTATCTCAATTCTACACTATCTGACTCAAAGTCCATGTTTTTGGCAAGCCAGTGCAAGACCATGGGTTCCTTCTTTTTTTCCAGCATTTTTTTTTCCTCTTGTATTGAAGCTTTCTTTTCCACCAATTAGTTCCACTCATTGGACCCAAGATCTCCAGACCTAAAGAACTCACAAAGTCGAAGAACTTCCAAATCCAGAATGAGGTAGAGGAAAAGAGAACAACCACTCTCTCCCCCACCTTCCTTTCAGGGAATCTAGAAATAGAATACATTATTTGTAACACAGTAAGTATGGGATCTCATAGGATGGGATATTTAAAGCAGCAATTCAAGATTTTATATGTCATACCAAAATATCATGTTCTTTCAATAGTGGGTTACCACAAGAAAGTTCTCAAACTTCTCACGGGTGAGCCAGAAACCGAGAGGACAAACTCTGAACATGTTTCATGGAATGACCCTAGTTACAATATAATGGAGAGAACATATGTAACTTGGTATCAGGGAGCACACGTCTGGACATTAAAAGCATAGTGTCAGGGGCTTCTGCCAACCTAGTACAATTTGACATGTTTCTCACAAATGATCTCTTATTCATTTTTGCTTCTTTCCAGGTCAACTCTTCCTACTTTATGAGTGCTCTCATAATCCTACATACATACAGTCTAACAATGGATCAAGTCAATTAATCAAATCAATAAAATTTAGATTTTATTTAAAACAAAAAAAATTATAACAGAATCAAACACTATGACTATGGTCAAGAAACTCTCCTTATAATTAGTCCTCAACCTTCTCTTACCCCTGCTTCTCACAGGTTGGGGTCCAGCACTAAATGATGGAATTTGGTCATGTGACAAATTCATAGTGGCTTTCTCTTGCCAAAAGCATCTCTATTTATTAGAAGAAATTACAGATAAAATGAAAAGGTAAAATCGATACTAGGAGTTGTAAATATGAAATAGTATTGAGAAAGCATATAGTTAGCAAGGAAAGAGATTTTAATAGTTAACAATGCAAAAGACAAATTCCCCAGTGGAACTCAGAAATTAATCAGGAAAAGGGGAATACACTATGAGATAGGAGTATTCTATTAACTCGCAGGTTAAAAATCCATACAACAGTGTGAGAGAGAGACACCATGAAGCATGAGGAAGGGGGTGAGGAGACAGACACCATGAGGCAGAATGTTGTGGTTAAACTAACCCAAAAGGGATTCAGCAAAGATGGTATCGGTCATAAACAGATTTATGGGGGAAATTTAACCTTGGGGATTTGACATCACTATTTGGCTTTCTGATTGGATACAGTAAAGTAGGATTTCCCAAGACTTTCATGGGGATGGGACTGTAAGATTGAGGTTATGAGTGCCCATACTGGCTTGCCTCAGGGAGTTTTATACTCTTATAAGTACTTAAGTATTTCACTGCTAACTCATCTAGTTACCCAGGACCTTATCACAGAGATCTATGTGAGACTCTCCCCATTCCTATAGACTGAAAGAACTGTCAACCTGAATTTTAATAAAAATAGTCAATACAACAAAATGAAGGTTTTTAATTGGGGAAGTGATTTGTAGCTCGGGGTACCACACAGCAAGTGCTGGGGTATCTAAGGAGAGGGGTTAGAAAGAGGGTTTATATAGAATATTAAGGCAGAGAGAATAACTAGGCTGTGGGTGAGAGGGGTTAGGTGTCACAGTTTGACCAAATAAGTTATTTTATAAAACAAGCAAAAATCCAGAAAGGAAGGTTGGGAATATCTGGAATTGACACTCTCTAGTCGGTCCTTGAAAATTCACTGGTCTGAAAATGGGGACCAGGGCAGCTTTCATCAGTTTTTAGTCAATTGAGTTTGTCAGGAACCAGGTATAATAATCAAGAAATCCATCCCCACCTATGATGGCTTCTCATCACCCATGCACCTGTATAATCCTTACAATTCTATTCTCCCAGAGCACCACAACCCAAATACATCTTGTCATTAAAGACTATAATTTTCAGCTTGCTTTTCTTTTCTCACTTTGTGCAAGAAATAATGCAGACAAAAATTGCTCTGTGCGTGTTATTTTCCTTTGATAGCTTCTGCAGCTTCACATAGCAAGCAATCATTCCATTGTGTTAAGATAAATCTTGGTAGAATTAAGTTTCTTAAAGCTTCTTACCTTCACATAATGTTTAAGGTGTTATCACTGGAAGCAATTTAATTGGTTGAGATAATGAGCATAAGTATAACACAAAACAGCCACTCTGTAAAGAATGAGATGTTACTCTAACAAGATTAATAAAAATAAATTCTTTTTTTACTTATATTTTACATAGAATGGAAATCATGAATGCCAGATATATTCAAAATATTGAAAAACAAAAAATAATGTTTCAATCACATCATTTTATTATAAACTAGATATTCTATAGTAGAATAAATTTTAAGCCACATATATGCATACATTAATAAATACACACATATCTATATCAAATCTGTTTTATTTCCTCAGCTTGAGTTGTTGTTCAGTCATGTCCTTCTTTTCATGATCCCATTTGTTTTTTTTGTTTTGACAAAAATACTTGAATGATTTGCCATTTCTTTCTCCAGCTCATTTTACAGATGAGGAAATTGAAGCAAAGTTAAGGCATTTGCAAGTAATCCAATATATATTAAACATGGTAGAAATATATGCTAAATCCAATACATGCATACATATTTATACAATTGTCTTGCTGCACAAGAAAAACCAGATCAAAAAGGAAAAAAAGGAAAAGAAGATAAAATGCAAACAAACAACAACAGAAAAAGTGAGAATGCTTTGTTGTGAACCACACTCAGTTCCCACAGTTCTCTCTCTGAATGTAGATGGCTCTCTTCATCACAAGATCATTGGAACTGGTCTGAATCATCTCATTGTTGAAGAAAGCTGGGGCAGGTAGATGGTACAGTGGGTAGAGCGCCAGCCCTGAAGTCAGGAGGATCTGAGTTCAAATCTGACCTCAGACACTTAACACTTCCTAATTGTGTGAGACCCTGGGCAAGTCACTTAACCCCAGTTGCCTCAGCAGAAGAAGAAGAAGAAGAAGAAGAAAGCCATGTCCATCAGTTGATCATCATATAATTTTGTTGTTGCAATGTTCTGGTCCTGCTCATTTCACTCAGCATCAGTTCATGTAAGTCTCTCTGGGCCTTTATGAAATCATCCTGCTGGTCATTTCTTACAGAACAATTATACTCCATAACGTTTATATACCATAACTTATTCAGCCATTCTCCACTTGATGGGCATCAAGTTTCCAGTTTCCAGTTTCTGGCCACTACAAAAAAGACTGCCACAAATATTCTTGCACATGTGGGTCCCTTTCCCTCCTTTAAGATCTCTTTGGGATAGAAGCCCAGTAAAAACACCGCTGGGTTAAAGGGTGAGAACATTCTTTGAGTGCATTTAGGTCTTTTCTTGAAGTTTGAACTAAGATCTCATCTTACTCCCAGCCACATTCATATTTGTATATATGTTGGCATATTCTAGTCTTTGTAACATCCTTGATTTCTATTTGCTGTTTTGCTCAGATAAATGGGTTTACATACTATTCACTATTTATGATGCACTTTTGTCTAACCATCACTTGGTGGGAAGGAGCCAAGCTGACAATAATAAACTAAAGGCTTTCTTGTCTATTAAAAGCAAGTAGGGAAGAAACTTTTCTTCTTAATATCTAAACCCCACACCCATAAAGTAGAGATATTTGAAGATGGAAAATAGATATAATTCTCATATGAGATCATTCTTCAAGACTAAAAAGGGGAGATAAAATGTTTCTGTGGCCTGCTTGCCCCCTTTTCAGCCAACTTTCTGGGAAATAGGCACATCATTGGACTCGGAATTAGCAAAATTCTTATTCATGAGTTCAAATCTGGCCACAGACACTTACTAGCTGCATGACTGCATCACTTAACCCTGTTTACTTCAGCTCCTCATCTATAAAAATGTGTTGGAGAAGAAAATGGCAAACCACTTCAATATCTTTGCCAAGAAAATCCCAGATGGAGTCACAAAGAATTGGACATGACTAAAAATAACCGAACAATAGAAAAAGGCACAGTCGTTGACTCTTCTCTCTATAGAGGTAGATCAGATTCCAGACTCATCTACCTAAGTCATTTATGGGCAGCATTTATAGATGTAGCCAATCTGTGTGAATTTACAAATTCTACATGACCATATAAATGTCAAATATGTAAGGATCCTACATTAAATAATATTCCACAGATGAATTCTCAGAGTGACACAAAAATCTAGATTGTGAATTCATCAGAAAAGGAAAAAGTAGAAAGGCAATGTGGTATAATTAATTAAATACTGGACTTGGAGGAAGATATGGGTTTAAATTCTGCCTAAAATATTTTCTGTTTAACCTTGGACAATTAACCTTTAATTTCTTTGAGTCCCAGATCCCTCATTTACAAAATTAGGATAATAATAGAACCTACATCACAGAATTGTTATGAGAATTAAATGCAGTCACATAGATAATATGTGTTGCAAACCTTAAAATGGTATTCAAGTTTAAATATCTTTTTTTTAAAACAACATAGAAAATTTTGTTTTTTCCTCAGATAGTCATTGGAAACATTATAGGAAGATAAACAATTTTATAGGAATAGCCTAGCCATTTTGGAGAATATACTGAAGGGAATTCTTCTATTTTCCCCAAACAAAAAAGTCAGCCAGTTAATAAGCATTGATTAAATACTGACTATGATTCTGGCACAGTGCTAAGCACTAAGGAACATAAAATCAAAAACAATACTTTCTCAGAGGGAGATAACAATCAAATAATCATATAAAAACCAACATTTTGTGTATGTATATATATATATATATATATATATATATATATATATATTTGTACCAACACACACACATATATTTATGTGTACTGTTGTATCGTAACATATGAGCAGCTAGGTGGTGCCATAGTGAATAGAGTGCTGAGCCTGGAATCAGGGGAGATTCATTTTCCTAAGTTCAAATCTGGCCACAGACACTTATTAGTTGTGTGATCCTGAGCAATTTATCTCAGTTCTTCAACTTTAAAATAAGCTGGAGAAGGAAATGGTAAACCATTCTGGTGTCTTTGCCAAGAAGGGTCATGAAGAGTTGGGTAGGATTGAAAAATGACTGAAAAGCAATTGTATTATATTGTATATGTTACATTTTATCATATTACATCATATTATATTAATTATATTATAATATCTCATATCATATCCTGTCCTATATCTTAATGCATAATAAGTAATATACACATTTATTTTTATACATATGTAAAATAATATAGATAGATAGATTGATAAATTGGAGATAATCTCAGAAGGAAGGAATAAGGAAGATAGAGAAAGGCTTTTTATAAAAGATAGGACTTGAAGGAAGTTGAAGTCAAGCAGTGATGAGTAAATAATCCATGGAAGAGGAGACCAATATCAGTGATAGGAGCACCCCTAAATCTCTGTATCTTCTGTAGTTTCTTGATTAACTGTACTGTGGTTGGGTAGCTGTTCTTGTGACTATGTCTTCAAAGTCAGGCAGAAGTTCTGGCAGGTTCTTCCATGCTGGAAAGACTTTAAGTCCCAGTAATAGGTTATGTCTGCTCAAATTTGCAGATGACACATACCTGTGAGGATTAGCTAACACGTTGAATGAGATTTTTTTAGAAGCAAAAACAATATTGGTAGAATATTGAAAGTTAGGAAAGATATAGTTGAAATACTTATGCTTACTTTAAAAAAATGCAAGTACAAGTTATCTAGAAAACAGTAAAAGATCTGGTGGTATTAGTAGATTGCAAACTCAATATGAGTAATTTATTTTGGCATATTTTTGAGGCCAAAAAATTAATGTAATATTGGGCTTCATTATAAGAATACTAGGGAGATCTTTCTTTGTTCTCTTCTGGTCAGATCATATGTGTAGTATTAGGTTCAATTCTAGGCAACACATTTCAGGAAGGGCATTGATAAACTGAAGAACACTCCCAGGAGAGCAATAAGGATAGCTTAGTTTCGCATGGTATATGCACTAGGAGAACAAAATTGGGGATATTTAGTCTTTAAGAAAGATGAGGCAAATTTTGGCTTTACATGAGGAAAAAGTTCCTTACAATTGGAGCTATTACAAAATAGAATGGATGCTCAGGAAGTCCTTTCATTGAAAATCTTCAAGTAAACATCTCTTTTCTGGCATGTTGCAAAGAGATATATGGATGAGAAAGCTTATGAGATTCCTAACAACTCTTTTGCAGGCAGCTTTTCCAGATTCCTCTTCCTCCCTAGAAATTTCATTCTCAATCTCTGTCTCTTTCTGTCTCTCTGTTTCTCCCTGTGTGTCTCTTTCTGTCTCTCTGTGTATCTTTCTGTCTTTGTCTGTCTGTCTGTCTGTCACTTTCTCTCAGTGTGTGTCTATATATGCAAACATATGTGTATAAGTATATATTCATATATGTATGCATGAATGGATGTACCCATTTCTCTAACAATTGGAGTTCATAGAAAAATGCAGACAATTACCTTGACATACAAGGAGTATTTCCTCTCACTGAAGATCAGGAGGCAATGTCCATATAGCCATTTGTTGGGCCTGTTCTAGGGAGGATCTTCAATCAGATTTGGATCAAATCAGACAGAATATAAGGTTTCCCCTGACATTAAAATTCTATGATTCTGCATATAAATTCTCCTGAGACTTGCTAAGTCAGAAGCAGACATGTTGCTGAGTAATCAATTATTAGACTATGGTGTAAATTAAAGATCTTTTCAGAGTTTATAATTTTTTTCTTTTAATTCTTTTTAGAATTTGGAAATAATTTGGAAATAGATTAATGAGATAGAGCTATAGAGCTCTATCTCTATAAAGCTCTATTTCTATCTCTATAAAGAACTGGAAATTGCAGGGATGCCCATCAATTGCGAAATGGTTAAATTGTGGTGTATGATTGTGATGGATGTGCTATAAAAATGATGTACTCATTAATCTTAGAAAAACATGTAAAGACTTGCACAAAATAATGAAGAGAAAAGTGAACAGAACCAAGAGAACATTGTATACAATAACAGCAATATTGTTTTAAGAATTAGAATGAATAAGTAATAAATACTCTTTAACTATGAAGAACGTATGAAGAAAAACATTAACTGTATCCAGAGAAAGAATTCATAAATAGAAGTATATGTAAAATAATGTTTTACACACACACCTCTATTTGTGTCTAATGGTAGCCATCTATAGGGTGGAGGGGGAAGAAAAAAAATTTTAAGAGAAATTTATGTGATAAGTTTGTTATATATTTAAGAGAAACAGCAAGTTATACATAATAGATTTGCAATTTCATTGCAATTTTCTTTTTTATTATACTATATTGTGGAAATGCTTGTTTTATTGCATTTTTTATATTTTTTAAAAAATGAAACAAAAATACAAAACAGGTTTCATGAATACATGGTGACAGAGTAGCAGATAAAATGGGAGGTCAAGGGATTCTAAGGATCATAATTTTAACTGGATATGGTGGCTCATGCCTCTAGTCTCTTCTGTTAAGGAAATTAAGTCTGGTGGATCACCTGAGCTGGAACTCTGAGATACAATAGAATGAAAGCCAGTCAAATACCCATATTAAAACTGACTTCAAAATGATGAATCTCACAATATCTAATGAGTGATGAACCAGCCCTCATCAAAACAGAACAACTTAAAGCTTATGTGCCATTTAACTATAGGAATGAGTAACCGTTGTTCTTCTTGCCCGGACAAGATAGGGAGACCCTTTAAAAAATCTCAAAAAAGTGGGAAAGGGAAGGAAAGATCAGTGTTTACATAGCCTAAAAATACTGATTTAACAAGTGTTGCTCTAAAAAGTTATAATATCTGAACCAGATCAAGTAAACACACAGGAAATCCATGCTAGAATGAACACATTTTGTAGGCAATTAGGAGTTTAGTCTCAAGATAGCTAAGAAAGGAGAATAATAATAAAGAGAATTTACATGGCAAGTTTTAGTTTACAAAGATTTTTGCATATTGTCTCATTGGAGCCTTACAACAATCTTAGGAGGTAAGTGATGTTATTTATCCCTCTTTTACTGATAGAAAAAAATGAGATAAATAGAAGTTAAGCGACTTGCTCAAGATCATAAAACTAGTAAGTGTCTGAGATTGAATTTGAACTTAGAATCTTGTTGCCTCCACGTCCACTGCTCCATTCACTGAGGCATCCACCTAACTGCCCAGATATAGAATAATTGAAATAAAAATAAAAAAAACTCAGATGGATTTTCTTTCTACAGTTAAACACTATGAATAAGGTATCTGTGACTCCCAAACTGCATGCCTACTTTCTCATCTCTATAAAAAATCTATGTAAAAACTATCTATATACATCTGGAAAGCATCCTTGATGAAAATATGAAAAAGACAGAAATGCAGATTGGGAATTCATAACAAGCTATATGCTCAATATAATAATAAACAATAATGTCTTCTATATTGTGAAAAAGTATAGTTATTTCTTCTTTCAAAGTCAATCTTGAATTAAAACCAACAATAATCCCTTAAAATTTATTCAGTAGTTGATATTCAGGCACAATGTAGCAAAGCTTGTGGACTCCTCAGAACAATGTTTTTAAATGTATAAAATAATATATGTAGAATTACAGAGGAAACCTATCATATTAGAATATAATTATAAATATATTTTTAAAGTTCATAGTGTCAAGGTTAAAACCCCTACTCTATTCTCTGATATCACTTGAATTCCTCTAATATTTTTCTTTCCCTTTATTTAATTTGTTGTTCATCTTTTGTTTATTTTATTGAATACTCAAGATGAGTGACAACTAATAAAGAAATAACATGATTTTTAAATGAAAATCTTTACTTAGATAAAAAGAGGCTAACCAGAGGGGACTAGAAAGATATTAAATGTTATAATCACAGAATTAGACCTGGAAAGGATCATAGAAATCATTTGATCGTTCTCTGTTATATTTTCAAAATTAGATAATAACTATTTTATTATGAACTCAGCAGTCCCTAACAAATATTAACATTTCATATAGATATAGAAAGAGAGAGAGAAGAGAGAAGAGACAGGGAGAGATGGAGAAAGGGAGGGAAGGAAGGAGAAAGAGAGAGAAAGACAAGAGAGGAAGAAGGAAGGAGAGAGAGAGGAACAAGAAGAGGAAAAGAGAGAGAAAGAGGGAGAAAGAAGGAGGGAGGGAGAGAGGAAAGGAGGAAAGAAGGAAAACTAGGGAAGGAGAAGAAAAGAGGATCAGAGAAAGAACTAATAAATAGAAGTATTGTAGAATAATTCAACACACACACACACACACACACACACACACACACACACACATACACATCCACCTATTTGTGTCTTAGGGTAACCAACACTAGAGCCAAGGATAAGGGGTGAAGAGGGAAGACTGAAAATACTTAAGTGATAATTTTGTTGTACATTTGAAAAGAATAGCAAGTTTTACATAGTAGATTTGCAGTTTCATTGTAATCATTTTTTTATTCTACTTTGTTATGAAATGCTTTCTTTATTACATAGAAAAGAAAAAATTTAAAAAAGAGGATTGCATATGAAAAAGTGAATCTGCCATAATAGTTTATATTTTTAAATATACATCACAGTTAACAAGGTAGTACCAACACTTCTTTGCTTGCTTCCCCTTCTAAACTTTTCTGTTTCTTTCCTTATGTTTTTAAATGTTTCATTGAAGCTTATTTCTTCCCTTTTGTTTTTTAAATTGATATCATTATCAGTAATTTAACACTTCCTTTTCTCAAACACCCACTCTCTAGCCTTCTCCTCCATATTCAAATAAATTTTTTCCCTTGAAAAAAATTAAGTATAGTCAAGCAAAATAAACTATGTTCGGTTGAGCAGAAAAATGCAAGTTTCATTCTCTATCAACAATCTATCTCTTTACTTCCAAGAGTTTGAGAGAATATTTCATTATTCTTTTTTCTGGAGCTGTGATTCTAGTTGTGACTATTCTTCACCTTTGTCAGAATTATTAAATCTTTCAGAATTATCTTTTTTTATTATAGCTTTTTATTTTCAAGTTATATGCATGGGCAATTTTTCAGCATTGACAATTGCAAAACCTTTTGTTCCAACTTTTCCCCTCCTTCCCCCCACCCCTTCCCCCAGATGGCAGGTTGACCAATACATGTTAAATATGTTAAAGTATAAGTTAAATACAATATGTGTATACATGTCCAAACAGTTATTTTGCTGTACAAAAAGAACTGAACTTTGAAATAGTGTACAATTAGCCTGTGAAGGAAATAAGAAATGCAGGTGAACAAAAATAGAGGGATTGGGAATTCTATGTAGTGGCTCATAGTCATCTCCCAGAGTTCTTTCTGCACAAAATTAGGTTCAGTTCTGCTCTATTGGAATTGATTTGATTCATCTCATTGTTGAAGATGGGCCATGCCCATCAGAATTGATCATCATATGGTATTGTTGAAGTATATAATGATCTCATGGTCCCGCTCATTTCACTCAGCATTTGTTCATGTAAGTCTCTCCAAGCTTCTCTGTATTCATCCTGCTAGTCATTTCTTTTTTTTTTTTTTAATTTAATAGCCTTTTATTTACAGGATATATACATGGATAACTTTACAGCATTAACAATTGCCAAACCTCTTGTTCCAATTTTTCACCTCTTACCCCCCCACCCCCTCCCCTAGATGGCAGGATGACCAGTAGATGTTAAATATATTAAAATATAACTTAGATACACAATAAGTATACATGACCAAAACGTTATTTTGCTGTACAAAAAGAATCAGACTTTGAAATATTGTACAATTAGCTTGTGAAGGAAATCAAAAATGCAGGTGGGCATAAATATAGGGATTGGGAATTCAATGTAATGGTTTTTAGTCATCTCCCAGAGTTCTTTTTCTGGGCATAGCTGGTTCAGTTCATTACTGCTCCATTAGAAATGATTTGGTTGATCTCGTTGCTGAGGATGGCCTGGTCCATCAGAACTGGTCATCATATAGTATTGTTGTTGAAGTATATAATGATCTCCTGGTCCTGCTCATTTCACTCAGCATCAGTTCGTGTAAGTCTCTCCAGGCCTTTCTGAAATCATCCTGTTGGTCATTTCTTACAGAACAGTAATATTCCATAATATTCATATACCACAATTTATTCAGCCATTCTCCAACTGATGGACATCCATTCAGTTTCCAGTTTCTAGCCACTACAAAAAGGGCTGCCACAAACATTCGTGCACATACAGGTCCCTTTCCCTTCTTTATAATCTCTTTGGGATATAATCCCAGTAGTAACACTGCTGGATCAAAGGGTATGCACAGTTTGATAACTTTTTGAGCATAGTTCCAAACTACTCTCCAAAATGGTTGGATTCGTTCACAACTCCACCAACAATGCATCAATGTCCCAGTTTTCCCGCATCCCCTCCAACAATCATCATTATTTTTTCCTGTCATCTTAGCCAATCTGACAGGTGTGTAGTGGTATCTTAGAGTTGTCTTAATTTGCATTTCTCTGATTAATAATGACTTGGAGCATCTTTTCATATATTTTTTTTCAATATTTTCACATTGAAATAGTTTCAATTTCTTCATCTGAGAATTGTCTGTTCATATCCTTTGACCATTTTTCAATTGGAGAATGGCTTGATTTTTTATAAATTAGAGTTAATTCTCTATATATTTTGGAAATGAGGCCTTTATCAGAACCTTTGACTGTAAAAATATTTTCCCAGTTTATTGCTTCCCTTCTAATCTTGTCTGCATTAGTTTTGTTTGTACAAAAACTTTTCAGTTTGGTATAATCGAAATTTTCTATTTTGTGATCAGTAATGATCTCTAGTTCTGCTTTGGTCATAAAGACCTTCCCCTTCCACAGGTCTGAGAGGTAAACTATCCTATGTTCCTCTAATTTATTAATAATTTCATTCTTTATGCCTAGGTCATGAACCCATTTTGACCTTATCTTGGTGTACGGCGTTAAGTATGGATCAATGCCTAGTTTCTGCCATATTAGTTTCCAATTTTCCCAGCAATTTTTATCAAACAGTAAGTTCTTATCCCAAAAGCTGGGATCTTTGGGTTTGTCAAAGACTAGGTTGCTATATTTGTTGACTGTTTTATCCCTTGAACCTAATCTATTCCACTGATCAACTAATCTATTCCTTAGCCAATACCAAATAGTTTTGGTAACTGCTGCTCTATAATATAATTTTAGATCTGGTACAGCTAAGCCACCATCATTTGATTTTTTTTTCATTAATTCCCTTGAAATTCTTGACCTTTTGTTTTTCCATATGAACTTTGTTGTTATTTTTTCTAGGTCATTAAAATAGTTTTTTGGGAGTCTGATTGGTATAGCGCTAAATAAATAGATTAGTTTAGGTAATATTGTCATCTTTATTATATTTGCTCGCCCTATCCAAGAGCATTTAATATTTTTCCAATTGGTTAGATCAGACTTAATTTGTGTGAAAAGTGGTCTGTAATTTTGCTCATAAAGTTTCTGATTTTCCCTTGGCAGATAGATTCCTAAATATTTTATATTATCAGTAGTTACTTTAAATGGAATTTCTCTTTGTAACTCTGACTGTTGGATTTTGTTAGTGATATATAAGAATGCTGATGACTTATGTGGGTTTATTTTATAACCAGCAACTTTGCTAAAGTTGTGGATTATTTCTAATAACTTTTTAGCAGAATCTCTGGGGTTCTCTAAGTATACCATCATGTCATCGGCAAAGAGTGATAATTTGGCTTCCTCATTGCCTATTCTTATTCCTTTAATCTCTTTCTCAGCTCTTATTGCTATAGCTAGCGTTTCTAATACAATATTAAATAGTAACGGTGATAGTGGGCAACCTTGTTTCACTCCAGATCTTATTGGGAATGGTTGCAGTTTGTCTCCATTACATATGATGCTTACTGATGGTTTTAAATAGATGCTGCTGATTATTTTAAGGAAAAGTCCATTTATTCCTATACTCTCAAGTGTTTTTAATAGGAATGGATGTTGGATTTTATCAAATGCTTTTTCTGCATCTATTGAGATGATCATATGGTTTTTGTTAATTTGGTTATTAACATGGCCAATTATATTGATAGTTTTCCTAATATTGAACCAGCCCTGCATTCCTGGTATAAATCCTACTTGATCATAGTGTATTATCTTGGAGATGATTTTCTGTAGTCTTTTTGCTAATATCTTATTTAAGATTTTAGCATCAATATTCATTAGGGAGATTGGTCTATAATTTTCTTTCTCTGTTTTCAGCCTACCTGGTTTAGGTATCAGTACCATGTCTGTGTCATAGAAGGAATTTGGTAGGACTCCTTCATTCCCTATTTTATCAAATAATTTATATAGTTGGGGCCAATTGTTCTTTAAATGTTTGGTAAAATTCACATGTAAATCCATCTGGTCCTGGGGATTTTTTCTTAGGGAGTTGTTTAATTGCCTGTTCTATTTCTTTTTCTGAAATGGGACTATTCAAGCAATTTACTTCCTCCTCTGTTAGTCTGGGAAGTCTATATTTTTGGAGGTAGTCATCCATTTCACTTAGGTTATCAAATTTATTGGCATAAAGTTGCTGCTAGTCATTTCTTACAGAACAATAATATTCCATAACATTAATCTATCACAATTTATTCAGTCATTCTCCAATTGATGGGCATCCACTCAGTTTTCAGTTTCTGGCCACTACAAAGAGGGCTGCCACAAAGATTTGTGCACATCCAAGTCCCTTTACCTTCTTTAAGATCTCTTTGAGATATAAGCCCAGTAGTAACACTGCTGGATCAAGGGGTATGCACAGTTTAATAGCTTTTTGAGCATAGTTCCAAATCACTCTCCAGAATGAATGGATGTATTCACAATTCCACCAACAATGTATCAATGTCCCAGTTTCCCCACATCCCCTCCAACATTCCACATTATCTTTTCCTGTCATTCTAGCCAATCTGACAGGTGTGTAGTTGTAGAGGACTAAAACTATGGAATCAATGCACTGAGGTCAGGATTGACTCTGAGCTATTTGGGGTGCTAAGCGCGGTCATCACATGTAGTGGTATCTCAGAGTTGTCTTAATTTGCATTTCGCTGATTAATAATGACTTGGAGCACCTTTTCATATGGCTAGAAATAGTTTCAATTTCTTCGTCTGAGAATTGTCTGTTCATATACTTTGACCATTTATCAATTGGCAGAGTTGTCTTTTACAAAGCTGTGGTCAATGAATAAATTGTTCTGGTTCTCTTCACTTACATTGTGTCATCTCATACAAATCTCCCCAAATTTCACTGATCTGTTCCTTGAGTCATTGCTTACAATGCAGTCACATATCATTACATTTAAATACCATAATTTATTCATCTACTCTACAACCCTAACCCATTTTGCTTCCAAATTTTGTATACAACAAAAAAGTACTGTATAAATAATTTTGTGCATATAGGGCCTTTCTGTCATTGCTTTCTTTAGGATATACATCTAATAGTGGAATTTCTGAGTCAAAGGATATGTGAGGTTTGGTAGCTTTTAGGGCTACAGTTCTAAACTGCTTTCCAGAATGGATACCTGTCCTTCTACATCCCTTTCAACAATTGTAATTTTCTTTTTTCATCTTTGCTAATCTGATGGTTCTGATGTAGAAGTTCTGAATTGTTTTCAATTAAGTTTCATTTAATTTTTAATGATTTAAAGCATTTTTTCATAAAACTGTTGATGGATTTCATTTCTTCTTTTGAAAATTGTCTCTTTCTATCCCTTGACCATTTATTTATTGACAAATGGCTCTTATTCATATATACTTCACAAGTTCCATGATATTTTAGATATCAAACCTTAATTGGGAAAATGTGCAAAGAGGTTTTTTCCTATTGTGTTTCCCTTCTAATTTTAACTGAATTGATCTTGTTTGTGCAAAAGATTTAAAATTTCATGTCATCAAAATTATGCATGTTCTCTTCTGGGATTTTCTCCACACTCTCTTTGGTCCAAAAACTCTTTTCCTATACATAGTTCTAAAATTTGTTTATAGGATAACCTTTTTTAAATGTGAGTCATATATCCATTTGGAGTGTATTATGGTAAAGGGTATGAGTTGTTGCTTTATTTATCCAATTCCTTTCCCATTTTTTCCAGCAGTTTTTGTCAAATAGTGAATCCTTACCCTAGTATTTGGTCTTTGGGCATTTACTGAACATAGTGCTATTATATTTAATCACTTCTATGCCTTGTGTACCTAGTCTGTTCCTGAAGGCAATTGTTCTATTTTTCTGGCAGCCCCAAGTTATTTTAATGACTACTGCTTCATTGTATAGTTTAAGATCCAGTACTGCTAGACTCCCTGCTTTTTCTCTTTTTTTCCATTATTTCCCCTGAGATTTTTGTCCCATTGCCACATTTTATGGTTTCCACCTTCATAACATTTGCCATATATAGCCTTTCTCCTAATTCAAATAGTCATCATCATAATGCCATATCTTGATTATTGCAATAGACTTCTGGTTGATTTCCCCCTAATCTTTTCCCACTCCAATCCATCTGCTACTCAACTGCCAAATAGATCTTAATGCACAAATCTAAGTATATTGCTACTCCATTCCTCCCAACCTCCAATAAATCCCAATGTCTTATTACCTCCAGGATCAGACAAAGAATCCTTGATTTGTCTTTTAAAGCCCTTTACAGGCTGGTCTCTTCCTATCTTCAATGGTTTTCTTTTTCTTGACTACCAGTCTCATCCTTTATAAACCAAGCTCATGCCTTCTCAGTGGTTATCCATCATGACTGGAATGCTCTCCCTTTCCACCTCTACTTCCTGACTTCTCTCTATTTCTTCAAAATTCAACACAAATCCTACTTAATTCAAAAGGCCTCCCTCCTTCCTCCTTCTCCTACAGCAAATACCTTCCTTCTGAAATTATCTCACATTTATAATATGTATATATGTTGCACACAAATAATTGTTTGAATATTATCTCCCTCATTAAAATGTGAACTCCTCGAAGGTAGAATTTTCAATAAGTAAAGTATTTGCTGTGTAATGAGCACTACATTAAACATAAGTGATACAAAAATAAATAATCCCTACCATAAAGAAATTCATATCTTATAGACAGAGGCATGCAACATACACACACAAAATGTGTAAAATAATTATTTACAAATCTGCAAAATCAATATAAGATAAATTGGAAAAGAATATTAGCAGTTGGAATATACAGAAATTCTTCATATGGGCATAAAAAATTAAACATTGAAAGAATGGTGGCTAACCACAATGTACCATTTGACTTCACAGCTCTATGAGGGCAAATTTTAATGGAAATACCATTGTGTCATCCATGAGTAATCTAAAACAATGATCCCATCATCAATTTTTTTTTAATTTAGTAACTTATCATTCTTGACAGTACTTGGCAATTTTGTCTTCTAAATTTATTTTGAGAGTTAAAATAGCGGGGAAATTTCAGTGTCATAAAGCTGTAATAGATATAGCATAATGTATATTAAAATGTAAAGTAGTAGATATTCATTTTCTTTCTAGTGAAATATTTTTTACTTGAGAAGAAAAACTGGTGGTTAATCACAATGCATCATTTGATTCTTTACAACTTTATGAGAGTGGATTTTAAGAAATGGGGTTGAGGAGTACATTCCAGGTATGGGAGCCAATTAGCCACGCAGAAACAGAGATAGGTTATGGAAAGTCAAGTGTGAAAGTTAGATCAGTTTGGCTGAACTTCAGAATGCATGAAGGCAAGATTACAAACCTGGAAACGGAAACCTTATAAAGCACTTTAAATGTCAGATGGAGTCATTTGTATTAGATCCTGGAGAAAACTGGAGTTTTTTGAGCAGGAAGAGACATGGTCAGTTCTTTGCCTCAAGATTATCAGTATGGCATCTTTGTGTATAGTATGGAAAGGGGAGAGATTTGAGACCAAAAAAAAAAAAAAAACCCAATTGGGAGGCTATTGCATAAATCTAGTGGAAATGTTATCATTACTTAACATTTAAATTGATTCCTCCATATGTAGAAGACAGATTAACTTAGATGCATCACAGTATATCATTTCATAGTGATACCTGAAAAGGAAAGCATGGGAAAGAAAAGAAGAGGTATTAGATTAACTACTAAACTCTCCATTCAAGTGAATGGAGAAAAGTGCATCTGCAAGAGAGGTGGTAGAAAGAAAACTATCAAAACTTAGTAACTAACCAAATAAATGGGAAAAGAAGAGTGAGGAGTTAAAAATGACTCTGAGAATGGGCAATGGGATAATTTGAAAAATGATGGCACCATCAAAATAAATAAATTGGTTCAAGAGAGAGACAATTTGGAGAAAAGATATTGAATTCTGTTTGGAACTTGTTGAGTTTGAGATACACAAGAAACTATCAGATCCAAATATCTAATAGACGGTTGGTAAATAAAGCTAGGAGACTTTAAAAAGTCTCTCAGGAGAGAGACTTGGTCTGAATATATAAATCTAAAGTTGTCTGCATAGAAATGATTATTGAATGGGTAGGATTCATACCCTTCAAGAATGAAGCCAAATTCCAGAAATGGCATGGAAAGTCTTCTTGAAATAACCACTAGTAATAGTCTCTTTGAATATCATATAAGCTGTTTTCAATTCAATATGCAATACAAATACAGACAAACATAACATAAATTATGATATGCTAGCTTCTAAAACAACGTGTTTTTTAAAAACCCTAGACCTTTTTTTATTCTTGGAGAAAAGAAGCTAATTGATAAATCACTCAAAGGTACAATCAATAGTGTCAATTTGATGGATAAATGAATACATGAATGTGTATTGTTGATTATTATATTCCACAGAAAGCATAAAAATTCTTTCTTCATAATTACACCATGAGATAGGTACTGTAAGGATCATTCCCCCATTTCTACAGCTTAGAAAATTGAGAGTCATAGAATTTAAGTGATTTTGCCTGATTTCACAGAACTAGTAAGTGATAAAGCCAGAATTCAAGTCCAGCACTCTTTCTAGTATAGCAAATTCATTAACTTTAGAAATGCTTCTCATTAAAGAAAATCATTGGAAGGTGATTTTTCTAAATAAAATACAATATTCTAGTATTTAAACTACATGAAACTTGATAAAAAGATTTAAGATAGGTAAAGAGAGAGACTTGAAAACCTTTAATGACTCTTTGAATTCTAAACCTTTTATCCCCAGATTTTTCTGACCACTGAAGACTTACTAGATGTTTCCATAAGGGAAAATGTCTTGTGATTTATGAATTCATTCAAGTGCTTTGATAATTAAAACTTTTTAGATAGATCTGTATCACACAATAATAGTTTCACATAAAACACATCAACTGCATGACCATTGTTCTCTGAGTAAATTAATTACAAACTATGTGCTCAAAGTAATAATTAATTGCTGTATCCCAAGGGACACATTTACACCCTAAAAGACAGCTTTTTGAGTGCAAAATATTGGAAAGAAAAATGAGCAGCATATGATTAATAAGCATTATAAATTAAAGCTATTATTCTATGAATGGAATAAATATTATAAATAAGGAGGTATTATTTATATTTATATGGAAGGGAAATTAGACTTTACAGGTTTGTTGGTTGCTAGCTTTCCTTCTCAAAGAAGACCAAAATAATATCATTATGTTAGAGTCAAGTGATAATATGTCCAACTGTGGCTGATCAAACCAATTTCATCTTGGAATGCTCTGCCACAGATAGGACACAAATAGTCCATATGAACATTTGGGGTGAATTTTCTCATTTTGTGCATTTTCCTTTTCTTCTGAGCTACTTCAATTCTGTTTTGTCCATAGATCATTGTACCTTCTTTGATGAGGGTATGCCTTGCTTAATGAGGGCACTCCTTGCTGGGAAATTCTGTGTTCATGTCTCCCATTTTGTGCAATCAATTCCAAAGTTCTTAAGAGAGAATTTGACAGTGTTATTGTATCACTTTCTCAGACCACCAAGTGAATTCTTGCCCTGTGTGAATTCTCCATAAAACAGTCTTTTTGGCAAGCATACATTTGGCATTCAAACAATGTGGCCGGCCCAAGTTGTACTTTCTTCAGTAAAGTTTGAATGCTTGATAGTTTAGTTCAAGAAAGGATCTCAGAGTCTGATATCTTATCCTGCCAGGTGATCTTCAGAACTAACAGTCTGGTAATCAATCCACTACCTCTTTTCTTCTCTCCCACTCTTTCCTTTATAGGATATTACTTTGAAATAATACAGTGTGATGCATCAGAGTTCATCTGTTCTGTACATATGGAGGAATCAAATTCAATGTTAACCAGTGATATTTTCACTAGATGAGCTGGAGTGCAAACCCAACCACATAAGTCCAAGTTTTGCAAATTTCTTTTAGATTATCTGGTGGAAAGAACATGAAGACTAGCATCAAAGAAACTAGGTTCAAAACCCAGTGCTGTTACCTATTACCTGTATAATCTTGGTAAATCTGTAAATTCTCTATTCTTTTTCCTTATATATAAAATTCTGGGATTGGACTAAATGATCTCTAGGGTCTCCTCCAGCTCGAAATTGATATCTTATTTGATTTTATAGTTGAAGAATTTAGGCTCAGGAAGGTTAGTGGTCTGAACTATAAATAAAAACCAGATTATATGTTTGAACTTTCAGTGTGCTTTCCAGCACATGAGGGAATGCAGTTTTCTTTGAATGAGAACAATCCTATGTGAAAAAGTTAAAAAGTAGCCAGAGTAGATGCTATTTTGTCCATTTTACTGATAAGAAAGCTGAGCCTTTAAAAAGTCAAGTAATTTGATCAGGGTCCCTCTGGTGGCAAAGTCAGATCTATGATTCATCTTCAGACTCTTAGGTCTAAATTCTTTTCACTACAGGATGAACAAATATCAAGAGGACAGCCAGATGACAAAGTGAATAGAGCACCGGGCGTCAAATCAGAAGAACCTGAAGTTCAAATGAGGCCTCAAACTCTTAACACTTCTTAGTTGTGAGATCCTGGACAAGTCACTTAATCCCAATTGCTTCAGGAAAAAAAAAAAAAAATCAGGAAATATGCAAATTCATAGTGAGTCTGTTTATTGTCTTTATCCACACCATGAATCTTGGTTCTAGAGTGGAAGGGCCCTCAAAAGTCATTTAAATCCTCTACTATCATTTTAGAGATTAGGAAGAAAGCTAAAGGTCAGAAGGATTAAAATGAGTGCCTCAATGTCACATAAATGGTAAGGACTAAGAAATAGATATGAACTCAGGGACTCTGATTACAAATCCAGAAGAAGCAGAATTTTCTAGGGAGACAAGATGACTTCAAACATGCTTATCCTAAGTCAGGGTAATCACAAAAACCCAAGAAAAATGGATTTGCACTTATATATACATTTATACAGAATTTTCATGAAATGCATCTGAAAAAAGTTTCCCCTTGCAGCTCTTAGGGGAGACGTTAAACCGTCTGCCTAAACGTCTCCCTAAATGTCAAATAAAAAAGATTTAAAAAGAAAAAAAAGACTATAAGAAGATTGAGCAGAGTGTAAGGGGAGAGTGCCATTCATTTGCTTCTATAGAAGCAGATTGTAGCCAGATTCCACACTAAAGATGAGTTCAAAACCTTCTTTTTCACTTTACTAACTTTCCTCTACCTCTTCTTCACTTTCCCTACTTCAATCCCCCCAAACTCTAGATTATGCCTGCTTTTTACCCGTGAGTACTGGCTTGTGGGCAGTCATGCTTCTTGCTGCGCCTGCCGCTGGCCTTGAGAGTTACGGATTCAACTTATTTTTGCTGTTTTTCAGCTAAACGAGACCAATTCTTGTGACCAGAGGAGCTAAGACTTCAGCCCCTGAAGGATGCTATTTTATCGTTCATTCCTGAACTATCCTCAGCTGCGTTTCTGGTTCCAAAAATTCAGGCTGGGGCTCCCAACTTCCCTTTTAGGTAGTCTCCTTGCAGTGAAATCTGAACCCTGCACTGAAAAAGAGAATTCTCTCCTTTTGAGAGAACTGTGCAGCTTTACATGGACGGGTGCAAGTGGAAGCAAGGAAATTCTTCCTTCTCTGTTGTAGAGCAGATGCGGGATCAGCCTTGAGGCAGGGGAGAAGGAACTATTCAATTCATATTCATACCAAGGGAAGAGAAGATAATGTATTAGGTGTGAAATTGGGCAGTTGTGAAGAGACCCCACTGGTTAGACCAGCATTTGTGCCTTAGTGGAAAAAGGAGTAATACTTTACGAAGTGTTTCAGTAGTTTGGAAAAGAGCAATGGGGGTAGGAAGGTGGGAATTAAAAGACTGAAAAACAATTGCTCAACTATGTACTCTGGGGTCCAAGTATAAGAGTGACCTGCGTAATTCCCCATTGGTCAAACTGGAAATTGGTGTTTTTATTCCCAAAGTCTGACGAACTAAAATAAGGAGGTAGTAGGTGAGTAGTGTGGCCAAAGTGAACACAGACAGATGGGTAAAGGAGAATTGAAACGTCCTGCTCATTGAAGAAAAGAGACGCGCGCCTGAGTCCCCGCTGTCTCCAGATGTTCTACCGTGGGACTAGCGGGAGCCCCAGCTCCTCCCTTACAGCACTGAGGCAAAAAGAACAAATCACCGATGTGGAAAAAAAGGGGTTTGGCATCAAGCGATCAACAGCCACTGAGATGGGAGCGCCTTTCCGGGGAAAACAAATCCGGCATAAATAATTGTGACACACTCGCGATCCTTACAGACTCCTCGCCTCCAAGATTTCCCCGGCACTAACAAAAAGGGAGAGGAAGAGAGAAGCAGGACTGGGGGGAAGCAACCCAGAGGCAAACTTTGAGCCCTGGAAGGAGAGAGAGAAAGAGAGACAGAGACACAGAGAAAGAGACAGATAGACAGACAGACACAGAAGGGAACCGAGGACAGAAGAAAGGGTCAAAATTGGGGGCAGCTGAAGACAAAGTGTAGTGAGACAGCAAGAGACTCGAGAGAAGGAAGATCTAAGTGAAGAAGGGAGGGTGAAGCGGGGGCCCGATGGGCAGCACGCGTTTCCCCGGTGGGGCTTTGCCCTCCTGGACAGCTGCACCCGGTAACTCCAGTCTTTGGGGGTCTTCGGCCAGCAGCCCCACGGCAGCCCCCAACGGGAGCCTGGATATCTCGGGGGGCGACAATCGGAACGAGGAGCTGGCCAAGCTGGAGATCACCGTGCTGGCTGCGACTTTCGTGGTGGCTGTGCTGGGCAACAGCAGCGTCCTTCTGGCCTTGCACCGCACCCCGCGCAAGACGTCTCGGATGCACCTCTTCATCCGCCACCTCAGCCTAGCCGACCTGGCCGTCGCCTTCTTCCAGGTGTTGCCCCAGCTGTGCTGGGACATCACCTACCGCTTCCGCGGCCCCGACGGTCTGTGCCGCGTCGTCAAGCACCTGCAAGTCTTCGCCATGTTCGCCTCGGCGTACATGCTAGTGGTGATGACCGCCGACCGCTACATCGCGGTGTGTCACCCTCTGAAAACTCTGCAGCAACCTGCCCGGCGCTCCCGGGTCATGATCGCCGCAGCCTGGGCGCTGAGCTTCGTGCTCAGCACGCCCCAGTACTTCATCTTCTCCATGATCGAGGTCAACAACGTCACCAAGGCTCGCGACTGCTGGGCCAACTTCGTCCAGCCCTGGGGGCTCCGCGCCTACGTGACCTGGATGACCGGAGGCATCTTCGTGGCCCCCGTCATCATCTTGGGTACCTGCTACGGCTTCATCTGCTACCACATCTGGCGGAATATCCGCGGCAAGACGTCCACCGTGAGGACCAAGGAGGAAGAGGAGGCAGCCGCCGGAGCCCTGCGCAAGGGGCTCCTGCTGGCCCCCTGTGTCAGCAGTATCAAGTCCATTTCCCGGGCCAAGATCCGCACGGTGAAGATGACTTTCGTGATCGTGACAGCCTACATCGTGTGCTGGGCGCCCTTCTTCATAGTCCAGATGTGGTCTGTCTGGGACCAGCAGTCCTACTGGACCGGTAAGTCCCTGGGGGGCGGGGAAGGGGAAGGGAGTCTAACGGACAGAGACCTGGAGAGACAGAGCAGAACGAGGAGACAGAGGCAGAGGTAGACAGAGATGGAAAGTAGCAGACAGAGACCAAAGCAGAGGGATAGAAACAGAGGCTCCTCAGACAGATACAGAAACAGATAGATACCAAAATAGAAAAACACAGAGACAACAGAAATACAAAGAGGCAGAGAAGAGGGAATGATAGCTGGAACAATAGGGGAAAGATATAGGGAGAGGGGGGTCCAAGAAAATAGGGACTCGAGGTTTTTCTCTTGACTGGTGTATCCCCACTGTGCCCCAGCCCCAGTTTTCTTTCCCAGAAATGTATATTGAAATATTTTAAATTTGCAGAAGAAAACATTTATAGAATTTCCTTGAAGCACTGGTCTAGGCCTTCAGAAAGGCAGGTTTCCCCCCACCACCACCACCTTTTATTTCTTTTGGAAGGAAAACTTCATTTAAAATGTGTAATGTACCAACCAACCTGAAAAACCCAGAGATTACCATTTCCTATTGATGCATATGTAATTACACAGGCTTTAAACAGAAAATTGAATAACCTTAAGAATTTTGCAAAATTTCTCCTTTATTGGTTGGTAAAAATCCACAGACATTCTGGTAAATAAGATTATCCATGAATTTTGGCTGCCACAGGTTGTTGATTCTGGAACCCTATCAGTACTGGAAACCATCATGGAGATTTCACAGAAATTTCACAGATTTCACAGAATCATTTAACATTCAGTCTTATGTCCTTTAAAATGACTACATTAGATAATTCAGGGTGAGATGTTCCCCAAAGCCTTTCATGAAAGCTGGATTTTGATTTTAAGTTTAACTCAGCTCCTTTCTCTTCTATAAGTCCACCTTGAAATGCTAATAAGTGTAACTGGGCAGTCTTTCAAAATGAATTTTGTTCATAAGAAGCAAAGAGTTACAGATCTTTTATACCAAGCTACTGCATTGGTATACTGCACTTGTCTGATAAATGTACTAGATAGGATCCATAGAATTTTAAAGCTGGGAAGCATTTAAAGATCATCTGGAATCATTCTCACTTAACTATCAAGATTCTAGTTGAATGTTGATAAAGATAAATAAAACTTCACATTGTCAACATATGGAAAAGTCAGAAATTGAAAACAAGTTCTCTAAGTGCTCCAGATTTTATATTTTTTTAAGGCCACTACCTTGCATCTTTATCTTCTAATCTCTTTCCAAACTGGGAACATTAATTTCATTTAACTGCTTCTTCTAGAGATTCAGACTTCTTTAGCTGTTCATAAACTTAAAAAAAAATAATTCTGCTCTTTCCTAAAGAAAAAGTTTTTTCCCCAAATTCAAATATTTTACCTGAAACTTTGTGGACAACAACATACTTATAGCAAAGTAGATATCTTTTTTTTTTAATGGAACATGTTAAAATGTATATTCTACATTCTATAGAGCTACATTTTCCCAGCAAATTACTCAAAGATTAATGCCATTTAAGCTGATAATGAACTTTTATACTTCTACAAAATGTGTTTTAAATATATAAGAAATAACAGAAAACATTTAAAAAAATTTTGCCTACAGTTTATAGTCTACAACTACTGTGTTTTCTGTTAATATTGCCAACCACATATGAAAATCAATCTAAACATTGTATCATCAATATCAAAAAACAATTATGAAAACACCTTTTTACATACTGCTAAGACACTAGACTATTTTTGTCACAGTTTCAGATCTTGATAAAAATCCCTGATGAAAAGGGACAGTATTTTTATATTTAAAGAACAGCACTATAAAATTGTGTTGACATGCTGATAGTCTAAATTTGAACAATAAAGAAAAACGTTAATAGATTTTTTTTCATTTTAAGAAAAGGAACAGAACACATATAAGTCTCCTTTTGCAAAAGATGAAATATATATAGCATATAAAGAATGTGATAAGTACAAGGGCCTTCTGAGATCCTCTAAGATACCCACACATCTTATGAATGAGAAAACTAAGAGCCAGGGAGGTTTGAATATCCAACATCATGTAGGTCTCCTGTTTTAGTAATAATACTTATTTAGGTTAACAAGTATCCGATAGGATCAGAGAATTGTGATTTAAAAAGAGATATATTTTGAAAGCTTTCTACTATTTTCTTTCTAACAAATGCTCTTAATAGGATTTGACTTTTAAAATCTTATTATTTAAGATTGTCTCAAAATAACATAGTTTGCTAGTAAAGTAGAAGAAATAGAATTGTACTAGTTATGTCCTAAAAAATTCTAGTTTAATAGTTCATCATATTTGATGTTAGATTTTTTAAAAGCACTAAATACCAATCTCACATTTCCATAATCATTGCTGGAATCAGTGGGATAAATACAAATACATAGACTTGTCTATTTTGTTGTTGTTAAATCATTTTCAGTCTTCCCCAACTCTTCATGGCCTCATTTGGGGTTTTCTTGGCAAAGATACTGGAGTGTTTTGCCATTTCCTTCTTCAGTACATTTTACAGATGAGGAAACTGAGGCAAATAAGGTTAAGTGACTTGCCCAAGACACCACTAAGTGTCTGAGGCCATATTTGAACTCAGGAGGATGAATCCTCTAGTATTGAGGAATTCACTATCTCCAAAAGCAGTCCATTCTATTTTTGACAGTTGTAATTATTTTGATATTTTTTCTCACATAAAGTTGAAATCTGACTCTCAGTAGCTTCCAGCTATTATTCCCAGTTCTACCCTCTTGTTCCAAGAAAAACAGTTCCATCCTACTTCCCTAGAGCATCCTTACAAATTCTTGAAGACAACTATATTGCCTCCCCACCACTGCTCTTAATCGTTTCTTTTCCTGGCAATCAGACTAAGTTCCTTCAAATAATTCTCAAATAGTATGAATCTCCTCACCACTCTGTTTAAATAATCTCAGCTATTTTAGAATCTATTCTATTTGATTCTTGGTATTTCAATTAGGGAACCATTTTATAAATGAATCAAGTTACAAGCAACATTCTCTTCCTATTAATCGCTAGACAACATTTTTATTGGTCCATTTTAGTATATTGCTCCAGTTCCCCACAAATTATTTAATAGATTATTATCAAGTAATTAAAATTAATTAAATCCATTAATTGAAGATTATCGTCAAGTAATTAAGATGTACCTTTGTACTCAAAGCAGAGGTTCTTTAATTGGGATATGTGAATTTTTAAAATATGTTCATATTGTTATTTCAGTATAATTTTTTTCCATCGTGAATCTCTGCATTTTATTTTATATATTTTAATTATCCTGGGAAATAGTTTTCAATGGATTAGCAAAGTAGCCCATGACACAGAGAAGGTTAAGAACTCCTCTTCTTGTGGATGATAACTTCTATGGATCCTAAACAGTAATAAGGTTTTAAGAAGTTAAATTTCATTAAGAGCATTTGTTAGAAAATAATAGGACACTTTCAAAATAGGTCTTTTTAAATCTGACATTTGTTAACCTAAATAAATGTTATTACTAGAATAGGAGACCTGCATGACCTTGGATGAGTCAAATGGAATGAACTCCAGCAAACACTTAAGAAAGCCTAATGTGTGTAAATCTCTGTGCTTGTGCCTAAGCTTTTGGGATATACATTTCGTGGTTCTTATATCTGATCATAAGTAGACCCTCCAGAAATACAGACTGCAGCCTATTCACATCCTGTCATCTTGTGCAATTCTTTACATCTTTCTGGCTTTCTTCTAGTATTTGTTTCCTTTATTAATGTATCAATATATTGATCCCTAGACAAAAGCTGTACATTTCTAATATTAGCTTTGAAATGAACATTTTAAACTGTAATTTTTGCCACCCTCTCAATCCTAGTAAAATAATTCAGTCTTACTTTTTGTACAGAATCTGAGAACCCTGCCATTACCATCACTGCTTTACTGGGCTCCCTGAACAGCTGCTGCAACCCCTGGATTTACATGTTTTTCAGTGGCCACCTCCTACAAGACTGTATACAGAGTTTTCCCTGCTGTCGAAAAATGAAACAACCATTGAGTAAAGAAGATTCTGACAGCCTGAGCAGAAGACAGACTTCTTTCACCAACAACCGAAGCCCCACAAATAGCACAGACACCTGGAAAGACTCCCCTAAATCTTCCAAGTCTATCAGGTTCATTCCTATTTCAACCTGACTCCTCTGTCTATGCAGTGAGACTTCCTTGAGAAACGATTGAAAACTTTAGGTGGGCAAAGCCAGGAATCATTGGAGCATAAGAAGCATTTGAAATGCAATTTAAGTGTATGGTACTGCGTTTCTAGAGAGCTTCTCTCACTGTTGTAAACAAAGCAGTAAATAATTTTGTAGCAATTGTTATTGAAAACTCACTTTGCTAAAATCTGGAAAAGTGATTCCTCCTGGAAGAATTGAAGTTATTTTTCTAAAGGAAAAAATCATAGTCAAATATTTCCCCCCCCCCAAACCATCTCTCCTTCCCTCCTCCCCACCCCTCTTCGGTTTTATTCTTTTCTATTTGTTCCCAAAATAACTAATGCGTGATTAGTTTATTATAATATTCATTTACTTTAGAAGCACCACTTTTGATTAATTACAAGCCACCCACCCCCTGAAAGGAATTAAAAACAGTTCAAAGCAATCAGTGTCTCAGGAAATTGAGGAAATGATCTCTGCTGCCACAAAAGTAAGTTGAGGACAGGTATCCTAGGTCCTTCTCATTAACTTTATGCAAAAAAAAAATGGAGGTGTTATCTTACTACTGCCTTTGAGCATGAGACCATCTCTCTGCAACTTGTAATCTGGAACTATGGATGAACTGCTGAAGCCTTAGACCAGAGAAGAAAGCTTCTCATACTAACATATTTCCACCTTAGAAATGGAAAATGATGGTTATCTTGTGGGGTTTTCATATATAAAGAAGTTCCTAGAACTGTTTTTTAAAAAGCTATGGGGGTAGAGATTTAGAGAGGGAAAGGATTTCAGAAGTCATTGAGTTCAATACCCAGCTTTCTTTCTTTCTTTTTTTTTTTTTTAAAGAAACAGAAAAGCAGAGTGAGATCAAGAAAAGTTGAGACTGAAAATCACATAGATATGAAGTGGCAAAATCAAGAAAATTTGAATCCCTGACAGCACTTTAAGACACTTTTTTCTGCACCAAACAGAAATATGGGAAGCTGGTATTTTTTGTCTTTGCTTCTTTAAAATAGTAAAATTCTAAGTTTTTGAAAGAATAACATTGAATATAGATTTATTCCCCTGATACTGAAATTGCCTTGACCTTTGCTTTTGGCCCCAGACCCCTCTTGCCACTTGGCATTTTTATAGCACTAGTGCACTCAGAAACATACTGTTTATTTTTATCCACTAATATGGATGGTTTAGTGTCTGGGTTATCAAAATTCTAAAATGCAAATATAGCTCTGCTGATTCATCGGGAAATGTTTCCAATGGACAGGAAAATAATTCATTTTGAAGCAAAGTCTTGTTTTAAGGTAAGAAATGCTTACCTTTAGAGACAGGTGAATTAAGGGCCTAAACCATCCATTTAGTTGATTTCTGAACAAGGGCAAATTATAATTTTGCCTTTTCTGTTTACATAGCATCTATTATTAGGGAACTCAGTGTGCTTTTCAGCCCATTATGCTTGCCCTCTACTTTCCTCGTGGAAATGATGCCAGGGTTTTTATGAAACATTATAAATGCTTTGGGTTCCTTAGAGCAAATGATATTTGCTTTTGACATTATTGTTGCATGTGGACATGTGTGTTTGATATGAGGAAAGCTATTTTTTCCCTTCTTTGTAGATAAGACACTAAGACATATGCATCAGGAAGCATGCCTCTGGGTGGAAAAATATCATCTTGCCTCTTCATTCCTCTGCCATTCCAAATCTTTAATTATTTTACTCCCTAAGGTGCTATATATTATGAAAAGAAAAAAGGAGGAAGGGATGTTGAGAGGAAGGGCAATGCAATTTATGAATGGCAACCCTTAAGTTATCACAGTTGTGTTTTCTTAAAGATAAGACTTTCTTTCAAACGTTGTGCTCAAGCAGATAATTGCATACTTTGAGATGCCCCCACAGGTGAGAATACTCTGTAACAACAGCCTGTTCAGACTTGGTAAATATAAAGACACCATTTAAGATTTTTATCTGCATTTAAAGGGAGGAAAGAAGAGAGAGAGAGAGAGAGAGAGAGAGAGAGAGAGAGAGAGAGAGAGAGAGAGAGAGAGAGAGAGAGAGAGAGAGAGAGAGAGAGAGGAGAGAGAGAGAGAGAGAGGAGAGAGGAGAGAGGGAGAGAGGAGAGAGGGAGAGAGGAGAGAGGGAGAGAGAGAGAGGGAGAGAGGAGAGAGAGGGAGAGAGGGAGAGAGGGAGAGAGGGAGAGAGGGAGAGAGGGGGAGAGAGAGGATATTTCCATAATCAAAATAAAATGGAGGATTAATATATAGTACTTTTGATGGGAGGGGGTGTTCTGGATAAACTTTCTTTGAGCAAAATTCTACCCTATAATAACAAAGTGATCCAGGAATCTTACAACATAGACTTTATTTTGACATATTTACACATGTAGATGCAATACACTCCCTTCCTCTAAATAAGACAACCAAATTTGAGTCCTGTCTTTCAAGAATATGAAAGAAATAAGACATAGGTCAATTTATCCCTTTTGACTCTAATTTTCTCATGAAGCAACATGATATAATGGAAAAGTGCTAAGAGTCTGGAAATCCCAATTTTAATTCTGAATAAGTCAATTTAATTACTCTGGTCCTAAATTTCTTCAATTGTAAAATTAGGGATAGGTAAGCTCAATCATCTCTAAGTACTACCTAATTGCTTCATAATTATATGCCATGGTAATAGTAATTCACAACTACATACTGCTGAGAGGTTTAAAAGCATTTTCCTCACAGCTCTCTCTCTGGGGTTAGTAATACAGGTATGTTAATCCCTAGTGTCTGTGTGTATGTGTGTGTGTGTGTGTGTGTGTGTATGTTTCTTCAAAAAAGACAGGCAGAGTATGTCAAGAAAAATATTATCACTTGGAGAACTACCAGGTTTCCCAAAAATCTGAGTGTAGGTTTAAGCTATTAAAACTTGAGATCATATTTAAGCAATTAAAATTTATTATAGGCTTAAAACTGCTCTAAATTTTTAAGGACACCCTACAATAACTATTTAAAAAAAAAAGAATTCAAAAATATATTTTTTTTTGGCCTGAGTGATTTAGTTGTAATGGGAGTACAGATTGAAGACTTGAGGGCAAAGAACAGATTGATTCATTCTTTTGCCTTTGGGAGAACAAGCATATTTGTGATGTCCATTTGGACATAAAAGATATGATTTTTTTATTCATAGGAAGAACCCAGTTTGGGGATATTTATCTAAGGAAACTTTTAAATAGCTAAATAAATAGTGAGAAGGTATGGCATGATGGATAGCCTCAGAATCAAAAAGCCTTAGGTACAAGGGCCTCTTACACATAATTGGCCACGAGACTCTAGCAAAGTCATCAAACCTCATTATTGGATGGTAGGATGTTGACAACTGTCCAAGACTTAGTAAGAATCATAGAGAATATATAAAATTGCTTTCCTCTCCAGGTGATCCCTAGAACCTAGATGGTATATGCTGGGCTTTGAGTCAGGGAAGGTCTTAGTTCAAATCTAGCCTGATAAGCCCTGTGACCAATCAGTTACTACAACTTAACATAGTAATTATCATATATAAGCTTTGTTCCCTTCCCTATATTCATGAAGTAACTGATCTAGAAAAATGTATATGTATGTGTAAATATGCATGTAAAATGCCTTTATTATCTTTCATCAAGTAATATTTAGTAATTACATGTAGAATATTTAAGAATTGCATTAATATAATATATAATTTAAGGAACACAGGACATAAACACGTGTGTGTATCATGTGACTCATACTGTTGTGTTAAATATATATTTATATATACACATATATGTGTATTTATGCATATATATATTAGAATGAAGACTTGTGGGCAAGAACAAATTCATTATTTGGGGGAAGGAGATGTATGCATTTGTGTAGATATTTAGCAATTAATCAAAATCTTGAACATTTGTAGTTTTATAATTGTCAAAAATCTTTTTTGGGTCCTACCTGTAATATATTTAAATGAAACTGCTTCATCCATTAACATGTTTGTCCTACACGGTGAATTTCTGTTAATATCAAAGAAGTCTTATGGCTTATTGAGAAATTGCTTTTTTTTCCAAGTAAAATTGAAAAAGAAAGAAATAATTATGTTTAATAATTATATGTAGCCCCCACGCTAAAAAATGCATGAACATCCATTTATTATATTACCTAACTAAAAATTATTTAATGAACACTTCATGCTTTTCAAATGGAAGAATGGGTTTTTCTATAACCTGAATGAGTTCTTACAAGCATAAACAGGATTTGCTTCTCTCACTGAAATATAAACAGGACTTGCTTCTCACACTGAAGCATAATTTTAACTCTGTATTTCCCACCATTCTATTTTTCCCACATTATAGTTTTCTCTCTCCTTTCCCCCTTTCCCTTCTCACCAATGTTTTGCTTTTGACCACCACCTCCCTCAATCTGCCCTCCCTTTTTTCAGCTGCTCTCCCCTTTCTTATCCTTTTCCGCTTCTACTTCTGCCCTCTCTTCTATTAGCCCCACCTTTATTTCCCCTTTTCCCTCCTACTTCCCTACAAAATGAGACAAGGTTTTATACCAAACTTAGTACATATGATATTCTTTCTTTGAGCTAAATCTGATGAAATTAAGGTTCAAGTAATGCTCATCCCCCTCCTTTCTTTTCCTGAAATGTAATAGGTCTTTTTCATCTCTTCATGTGATATAATTTATTCCATTTTACCTCCCCTTTCCTCTTTGAAGCATTATTTTAAAAGCACATAAAAAAATTGTCCCATCTTTAAAGTCATATATTAGGCTTGTATAAACTTATGTGTAATTTGTTCTAAATGGGTGTAAAGGAGGAAGCTCTCCAATTCATGGACTATGTAGCTTTTGGGGGGGAGATGCATATACGAGGCTATAGCCAATTATAGATTCACTAGTCATGATGGTATGACTGATGTTTGTTTTTGTATGCTCATTTTTATCCTTTGCAGTGCTGCTTTTGTAGTATCAATATGTAATGGGAATTCAACTATGGACTCTGTTTACCAGGTAGTGGGTAGACTCTGAACTCATGCTCAAGGGAAGAGAAAAGTACGAGGATAGAGTGCTAGGCTTGTGGTCCATACTCTATGTCTATTACCTGTTCAGTCATACCTGACTCTTTGTGACCCAGGTTGGGATTCTCTTGGTTAAGATCCATTTTCTTCACCAGCTCATTTTATAGATGAGGAAACTGAGCCAAACAGGGCTTAGTCATTTGTACAGGATCACACAGCTAGTAAGTGTCTGAGACCAGATTTGAACTCATAAAGATGAGTCTTCCTGATTCCAAGCCCAGTGCTCTATCTGCTGCCCCATCTAGTTGCTCCATATACTTACTGACTATTTGAGTCACTCTCTCTCAACTTCAGTTCCTTCATCTTTAAATGGGAATAATAATAACACCTACCTCCCAGAATTATTGTGAGAATCAAAAAAAATGATAACATAAAGCACAATGTAAATGTTAGTTTTTATCATCATGTCATGACTTGACATCATTTATATGAATTTGTTGAATACAAGTTCTAATTGCATACTCCTGGCATGAATTTTAAGCATATGGAACTCTTGCTGATTTCAAAGAAATTCTATGCATGTAAAAAATTATGTTATCACCTGCAATAATACAGAAGCAGATACATATTTTATTACTGCTAAAAATCAATTACTATCTTAGTTCTTAAATTTTGTTAACTACACATTAATGTCTTGCTATAGTGAAACAGTCTATATAAAAATTAGTTTATACTTATGTTTAAAGAATTACAAGAATAAATATATTTTTCTTTTAAATATTCAAGAAAATAAATATATAGTAAACTTATTGGTAAAACATAACAAGAAAGTAAATAAAATTATTATGAAAATCCAAATATATTATTGTAAAGAGACAATAGTAAACATGTTTATCCTTATATCTAAGTGATTTTGCTGTCAATATGTCTTGTAATGTTTTTATTATTATTATGGTGACTAATACAAGAAAACATTTAATATTTTAGCATTTTCTTTTTCATTCTTTCAAACTTTTCCTCCAGCTGGTATACTCAGCATTAGAGGAAAAGTTTGGTTTTAGGAACTTTATGGAGGGTAGGACTGGAGGAAACAACAGTAAGTTTTGAGTTATAAAAATTTTAGAGAAGCTATAGGGCATGGAAGGTATCATATCAGTCATGAAGGAAGACCTGGGTTTAAATAAAACTTCAGACATTTCTTGCTATGTCACTTAGGACAAATTAAGTTCAGTTTCCTTATCCATAACACGGGGACAATAATGGTATATTATCTCACAGAGTTGTTGCAAGGCCCAAATGAGATAATATATGTGAGACACTTTGCAAATCTTTAAATGATATGCAAAAGTCAGATATTATTATCATTATCAAATGAATGTCATAAGGTTACATTAACTATACCTAATGTTAGATATTCTACAAATGGAAATCTTATTTCTGATCTGACCTGATAAATTTATTTTTTTGACTCTATTATTTATAAATGTATTTTTTTAGATTTTTAATCTGAATCTGTTTGGAAAGGGTCTTCTACATTTTAACTTTCTCATTCTACAAACTGATGGGGTATATTCATATTCAGCTGTTTCCCTTTATTGACTGATGTCCGCATTCCTTAATTGTCACTGACCCTGAAGGATTGAAAAGATAGACAGAATCCTTGCAAGGGGCATGAACTCTAAATCCCTAGGCACTTGACTCCATTAAAAGGTATCCCACTGACTCAGAATGAGTTTTTAAGGTACAGGGACTAGCAAGCAGATCACTTTTTTATTTGAAACATTATTGATTTGAGTGTCTATAAAACCCAGTAAGACTGAAAATAGGGGCTTGTCCCATCACCTGTAATTTCCACCACACTCCTACCTGTCTCCTAGCAATGAAAGAATTACAGTTTTCTTTGCTACAAGTTAGTTCACTCCACAATTAAAATTTTTGTAGGATTATCTCAATCAAATATTGTGTATATTACAGAAACAGAAAAAGAAGTTGTCTTGGTCAAATTAAATCTCTTTAAGAATTAGGCATGACTGGTCTCTGGGAAAATTATGAAGATGCCAAAGTGCCAAAGTCTGGTTTCTCTCTCTCTTTCTCTCTCTCTCTCTCTCTCTCTCTCTCTCTCTCTCTCTCTCTCTCTCTCTCTCTCTCTCTCTGTGTGTGTGTCTGTCTGTCTGTCTCTGTCTATCTCTTAGCCTCTTTCTCTATCTCTCTGTCTCTGTCTCTGACTTTGTCACTGTGTGTGTGTGTCTTTCTCTCTTTACCATTTATCAAAAGTTTTTCTAAGGAAAGGATCTAGTATCATGTCTAAACTCTTGTGAGTTAACTCAACATATAACATGATATATATATATAACATATAACTCTACCAGGAGTATTTGTTTTTTAAATCCCTATTTCTAATTATAGAACAAAGGACTTTATTCCTCATTAAGAGATCTTCAGGCCCTAGCAAGTTAAGGGGTGGTTCCTGGGGAGAAGGAGGATAGAGTGTTTCTTTTGGGTACCTCTGAAATCATTCTGCCTGTACTGACTGGCATTGGAAATAGGCACATAGTTGAAACTCAAAATAGAACTGAGTCCAGTACTGAATAAAAGTCCACCTCATTTTCAGGGTTAAACTAACTTCACTGAGGAAGCCAGCCAGATTCTCATACTGCTAATCCATTTGGGTAGTAGCCACAGCAGCTAAACTATAGGAGCCCAATAATAGCTTAACCCACTACAGCAAGAAGCATTTATCAAATATCAAATCAATTTCTCTGTATCTCTGTCTCTCTCTTTCTCTCTGTCTCTGTCTCTCTCCATCTCTCTATCTCTGTCTTTCTCTTGTCTCTCTGAATCTCTGTCTCTTTCTGTCTCCCTCTCCATCTGTCTCTATCTCTCTCTCTGGCACTGTTCAAATTGCTGGAATGTCAAGACATAGGAAATACTCCCTATCCTTAAGGAGTTTATATTCCATCAGAGATACAATTTGATCAAATGTAAAGATTTACAAAATATAAATGTACAATGTACATAAATGTACAATAAATGTACAAAATTGTAAATTTACAAAATATAAAAATACAAAATACATATAGTACAGGCTCTCATAGAAGCAGCTAGGGTGTACAGTGGACAGAGCACCAGGCTGGAATCAGGAAGACTTATCTTCATGAGTTCAAAGCTGGTCTTGGACACGTACTAGCTGTGTGACTCTGGGCAAGTTACTCAACCTGCTTAGCTTAACTTCTCATCTGGAAAATGAGCTAGAGAAGGAAATGCCAAACCATTCCAGCATCTTTGCCAAGAAAACCCCAAATGGGATCATGAAGAATCAGATGTGACTGAAAGCTGACTGAACAACAACAGTCTGGTGAGGGGGGGAAAAAAACCTCTGAATTTAACTTATGTCAGACTCCAGGTTTGAAAACTTATGTTCAGTCACCTGCTACTTCCTTTTTTTTCCTCTTAAAGGGGAAGTCTACAACCTAGTTTAAAAAGATTGTCTAGGATAGACGAATGAACACTAAGTTTGACTTTGATTCAATAACCTCTATACTTCAAGTAAGTCACTGATTTAGATTTGCTGATTTCCAAGGTTTCTTCCAGTTCTAAATAGTGTGATTTCTACTTGAGCTACCATAGCTAGGAAAAGCTCTTACATTGAGAATATGGTTTTCATCCACACCACATTAATTCCTTTAATTATCCTCCACCTCTATGATTTCCACATTCACTTCATTTGTTAAATGAAGGAATTAGACTACAAAGGAACATGGTAACAGGCAATCAATTGGGAGTCTGAAGACCTGAGCTCGAATCTCTTCTCTGCTAATTACTAATTTTTAAATTATGGACAGATCACTTAATCAAGAGTATGCTAATAAATGTTTAACAACCAGCTTTCTGAGGGGAAAAGAATGAAATTTTATTTTATTTTTTTTAATAGTCTTTTATTTACAGGTTATATGTATGGGTAACTTTACAGCATTGACAATTGCCAAACCTCTTGTTCCAATTTTTCCCCTCCATCCCCCCATCCCCTCCCTCAGATGCCAGGATGATCAGTACATGTTAAATATATTAAAATATAAATTAGATACACAATAAGTATACATGACCAAACCATTATTTTGCTGTACAAAAAGAATCGGACTCTGAAATATTGTACAATTAGCCTGTGAAGGAAATCAAAAATGCAGGTGGGCAAAAATATAGGGATTGGGAATTTAATGTAATAGTTTTTAGTCATCTCCCAAAGTTCTTTCGCTGGGCGTAGCTGGTTCAATTCATTACTGCTCCATTGGAACTGATTTTGTTCATCTCATTGCTGAGGATGGCCAGGTCCATCAGAATTGGTCATCATATGGTATTGTCGTTGAAGTATATAATGATCGCCTGGCCCTGCTCATTTCACTCAGCATCAGTTCGTGTAAGTCTCTCCAGGCCTTTCTGAAAGCATCCTGTTGGTCATTTCTTGCAGAACAATAATAAAGAATGAAATTTTAACTTTAATCTGCATTATTAACATTATGCATCACTTTCTTAAGTCTATACAGTGAACAAAACAACATCTCTTGCCCTGATTTATATCATTTGCCAATTTCATGGTGTAAATGCTCACAATGAAATTTGAACACTTGGTTTTTACATTCAAACTGGTTTCAGCATGCCCTTGCATTTAATCCATCTAGCCTCATTTTTTTCATCTGTAGAATGAAAAGTTTGAAAGAATCTACCTAAGATCCCTTCTGTGGAAGAAAAGCTGTTTTAGCTAAAATCTATCAAAGAAGCATTTTATTCATATAAAAAAGTTTGATTAGACAGTGGTCCTGACTATCAGATTTTCTCCTGCTAATAAAAAATTCTACCCTTTAAGTTATATTCAAACCACATGTTATAGTGGTTAGTGGTAGTGATTGTGTGGTATTGTGGTTAATGATCCCTCAAGCTTGTTATGGAAAAAAACAAACAAGATTGTGAACTGTGATCTGTATTTGAGAGTTCCCTCTACCAACGCAGATCACCACCCATCCTTGCTTGTCCATCCTATTGAATTCTTATCCATTTACTCCCACATGTTCACCAGAGGCATTGTACTCCACATGCTAAATGACTCACTTGCTCTTTCTGACATGGCGATGAATGGGTGAAAAGAATGATGATGGTGATGGTGATAGCTAGCATTTATATAGTGCTTTAATGCTTACCAACAAATATGAACTCATTTTACCCTCCCAACAAGTAGAAATTGGGAATAGTTAAGTGCTATTATTATACTTATTTTATTATTTATTATATTTATTTATGGATGAAGAATATTCTGTGAAAGGGATCACATAGCCATCACAGAAGAACTTAAATATTTCCTGACTCCAACTCCATTATTCTCTCTACCATACCACCTAGCTGTCCATGGAAGACTATCTCTGAAACACTATAGTTGCCTACCAGCAATCCTCTCCTCTTCTCTCTTTGTCATATGAATCCTTGATAACATTTTAAAATTTATTCCCCCTTTTTAAAAAATTCCTCATTGGTTTTAGATTGCAGACTTTTCACACACTCATTGCCTTCTGTGTGGTAATTATTTTTGATTCTTCAGAGACTTTGTTTCATTGCCATGAAACAGTAACACCAGTAGAATTGATAAGTGTATTTAGTTTGTTTTTTTCCATAACAAGCTTTAATGAATCATTAAAAGAGCTTTGTGATTTTTCCAAAAGCAATACAGTCCACTCTCTTCCTCTGGTTGTACTCTAAACCCAGCTCTATTCGTATGTCTATCTGAATGTCTGTCCAAGATATACATACCAATGACTATACTCTTATTTGTTGTATTTCCAAATGTGAGTAATAATCTGAGCAATAGACATTTTCCATCTATTTAGTTTTTCCTGTTAAGAACTGAGAAGCAATGATGAGGAAATTCTACAGGAACAAAAACCAAATGGAAATAAGTAGGACTGTCAAATTATTTATGAAAAGGAACAATAGGAAACATCCTTAGAGAAGATCAGCGTGCTCCAGAAACTAAGGACACTCCCTGTCTTATTTGGTCAATGATAAACAAAGGATGCTCTTTCTTTTGATCTAGACGGGGTTTGAGGGGTTGAGAAGATTCTCTATCTTGATTAGGTCTTCACTTCCATGGAAACAAGGAAGAAAAAGAATGCCAGACCAAAGAGATTAATTCTTAAATTTTATAAGGAACAAGGGCCAGGGGAACATAACAGTGCTAGTCCTCCATACCTCCAAATTCTATAATCTCTGTGATTTCAGTGTTAGAAGTGCAAATCTATAAGAAAGTTTAAGATTTATTTAATAAATATTTTTCTAGGCTTCATTCAAAATCCCAGAACATATGAATATAATTCTTATATGAATTAAGTCAAAACTTAAAAACAAAAAAACTTCTTCTTTTAAAACTATAGTCAACAAATTAGCTTGTCAATATCCTCAACCAAATCCCTGATTTAATAGAACTGGATCTTTACAATTCTCTTTTCTTGCGATTTCTCTGGAAACAGATGACCATGTGCTGCCAACCCCTAGATGCAGTATATTTATGGCAGACAAGCTACTTTTTGATTATCATAAGCTGTGTTCATAAAATTCCATGATTATGTATGTGTACCAAATATAAATTATGATGATCATTAATTATGAAATTATCCAGCTTTCTTTCCATCTCTATCTCCCTCTCCCTTTATCTCTCTCTCCCTCTCTCTCTGTTTCTTACACATACATACACACACAGAGATACATATATGTGTGTATATACATATACTAAGTATAAACATATATATAATATATTTTCATTTATGTGTCTTCTACATATGATATACCTATATTTTTCAGATTCATCCATATGTGAAAACATATTTATACACACACACATAAAAGGTTTCTTTTATATCTCTAATGAATTTATTAAATTTATAAACATACTTTTTCTCCCTTACTAAACTATAAATACCTTTAAGAGATAAATCATGTATAACTTAGATATTTTGCTCTCAACATTTAGCACTATCCTTTGCACATAATAGATAGTGAACAGTATAGTTAAAAGAGAGAACTAGAAATCAAGAAATCTATCTTCATGATCTGCTTCTGCTACCAATGTGCTACATAATTTTGAGTAAGTCATTTTTTAATTAAAAAGACATAGGACAAGGATAAATCTATAACTCTTAGGAGAGGAAGGGAATTTTGTGATGGGATTTCCTATTGCAAAATAGTGGGAAGCATTTGGTTGCAAACTGTTGCAGGCATTCATTATCCAGTAGAAATGACCTTCAGTAAAGAAGTGTGATCTCTGTATTGAAGCCAATGGAAAATTAACAACAAGATATAGTTACTCTTCTCATATATTCTCATGATGTGGAAACAGCAGGATGTAGTGGGAAAAACTCTAGACTTGGAATTAGGAGAAGGAGTTGGAATCTAACTTAGCTATTGGACTCTGGGAAAGTCACCCCTGAACCTCAGTTTCCTCATCTGGTAATAATCTTTGTGACACTCACCTTACTGAAGTGTTGAGGAAAGAAATTTGTAAAAACAAACTGCAAGAGAAATCTAAAGTACTTATATCTTTTCAAAAATTTATGATAATCAAATAGTATAATGGAAAGATCAGATTTCATAGTTTCTGTCCTCACTTGCTTATTAATTTGTAGTGTGACCTATAGCAAGTAACTTAATCTTCATAAGCTAAAGCTTCTTCATCTGTGAAATGCATGTGTTGGGGAAGGGAGAGGTGCCCTAGCTGGTTTCTGTAATCAATTCCAGCTCTAAATTTCTATAGTTTTTATGGCTCTCTGCAGATCATGTTGTTGTGTAACAGCCAGCAAAGGCTTCATTTGGAATTCATTCTCCATCCAAGGAAGACAATAAATTTAGATGAACTGGAGTGAAGATGAGCACATTGTCATCTCTCCAGTTCTTTGCATGGCCCCAAGAGAGGAAATTAACTAGAGATAGGGTAATAGGAATGAGTGAGTCCCATCAACCACACTGGGTTCCAACACAAGGGAGCAACATTTAGAGAAGGTTTTTCTTTTTAAAACTTCTAGAGAAGCTGGTGCCATAATTGAAGATATTAGGATTACCAATACAGACCTGGAAAATTTCTCAGAGAAAATCTAATCCAGTTTTATCATTTTTTAAATGAGAAAACTGAAGCCCAGATAGATGGGATTATATGTCCAAGGTCACACCAATAGGGCAGCTATGGCACAGTGGATGAGTGCCAGGCTTGGAGTCAGGAAGATTCCTCTTCCTGAGTTCAAATCTAGCCTCAGCTATGTATGACCTCAAGTAAATCATTTAACCTTATTTGCCTCAGTTTCCTCATCTGTAAAATAACCTGAAGAGGAAAATGGCAAACCACATCTGTATCTTTGCCAAGAAAACCTCACAGGGAGTCAAAAAGAATTGAACAAGAATGAAAAATGACTGAACAACAACAGTAAGCATTGGCCATAAATGAAGGAGCCAAGATTCAAATCTGAGTCACCAACCTCACCATTTATTTTACCATAATATACCAAGTTTCATCAAACATAGCCAAGAGTATTAAAAAATTAGACTCGTGACATTTTCCATTCAATTTCATTTGACTCAACAAATATTTATTAAACATCTTCTATGTGCCAAGTACATAGTGTAGTCTCAGCAACAGACCCAGAGTGCTTCCTGAGAACCAGCCTAGCTAAGCATAAAGTGGTATTATCACCAATAAGTCGGACGTAACAATGAGGCCTTTGGCATGGCTATGCATAAAACAAAATCACAATGGAGATATCAGTCCTGTTCTACCTTTTCTTTGTCTTTCTGTTACAATGTGGACAGACTGGCAACAAAACATGAAAAAAACACAAAAAATCAAACAGCTTTTTGACCATCAACAAATTAGCTTAGTTGTTGACATCCTCAATGTGATATTTTTGTTGAGTGGATATGCTGTTATAGGAACCAGATCTTTCAAACTTGATATTCTTGTTATAAATGAATTCAGACAACTGAAAGAATTAGCAATTAAAGAAGAGAATCAAATTATGCTGCTGACAGAGTTTGGTTGTACTATGCATACAAAGATGGGGCAAAAAACACCATCAAGGGATATTTAGTTATAATATTACAGTTCTCATGATAAGTATTTTTGGAAGGTAAATATTAAAACAATTGAAAATTATACACAAATATCTGGTATAGAAGATGTAAACAACTGGATAAGACTTCCAAAGGTCTTACTCTTTCATATTTCATGACAACTTAGCAATGGAAAGAATAGCAAAAAAAAAAAAAGTACTGTGGAAATAATAAAGAACTGCAAAGAAGAAGCAAAGGAAATAATGTCATCCAAAGAAATATGATTGAAAAAGAAGATGTTATTACATGATGAGCAGGAAGGAAAATTAATGACAAGTCCATATGTTCCATTGGCACCCTAGCAATGGAAAGGGGAAAATAAAGGAACTTTACTTGCATGTTGGGTGAACCCAGTATGACAAACTTATAGAAGGACATGGATAAGTAATGGACAAGATAGGCAGACATGAGTGGATTAAAATGTCCTTCATTTGAGGGAGTCTTCACATCCATTAGATAGCAGGTCTATTTAATTGCTTAGGTATTTTACTATATTTATATATTAAATTAACTACTAAGAAAACAAAAATAAAAACAACCCAGATTCTTCTATCAACTTTAGATTTTAATAGAAAGAATATACACTCAAATATGATATGAGTTTGAATGTGACACAAAAGAAAGGTACAATAAAGTTCTATAAGACAATTTGAGGGGGGGATTCTGAGAAGATGATGGAATAGGCTGGTAAATTTCAAACTCTCCTAATTTCTCCCACAAATAGAACAAATTTGTACTTCAGGGTGAACATAAACTGGTGAAAAACCAAGAAGAGTTGGGGGCAGAACAGGCTCCACAATCCAACAAGATCTGAAGAAATACCCCTGGCCAGGATTAACCTGTCTGAAATGCAAACACCTCTGGGCTAGTTCTACAGAAACAGTCAGTGGAGATCCCTTGGGCAAGCTAGGTATGGCTGGAGCCTCAGCAGAAATCACAGAGACTTTCACCTCCTGTACTGGCAACACTACATATATACCATGAAGGGCATAGCACCCTCCAAAATCTATAAAGAAATAAGGGAGTAGGGATAGGTGGATGGGGAAGCAGAGGATGAGGAAAGAAGAAAGAAAGAATTTCAGGGTATGAGGAGTACCCTGTACTCCTTAAGTAACTGTAGCTTCCTTGGGAGTGATGGGGAGAATGAAAGGGGAGAAAAAGAATAAATTTAAAAAGATGTGCAGTGGAGACCAAAAGAACAATTTACAAGGAAGTAAAGAAAAGATGGGCATTTATGAATATAATTTCACATGTATATATATATATATATATATATATATATATATATATACATTTTATTAAATTGAAATTTGTTGTTATATATTTTAAATCCTTCCTGATATTCTGCTGGGCACATGATAATGTTCTCTTTTCTTTCATTTTGTTTTGTATTGCTTCTCTCTTTTTCCTTTTTTTTATTGTTTCTTCAAATAAAATAAATTTGGGGAAAAAAAGAAAATTTGAGGAGGGAATAACATGTTCAGCTGATAATATCAGAGAATGTTCCTAGAGGAGGTAACATGTGAGTTAGATGGGCTGTGAGAGGAAAGAAGTATATCAGGCAGAAAGAGTAAGGGAACATATTCCAGGCATGAAGAAAGGAAAGGATTCAGTAGTGGGAGATGGAATTAATTCAAGGAATAGCTAGTAGTGCAGCATGTCCAAAATATACCATGCATGAAGGAGAATAATGTGAAATAATCCAAGTCAACAAGCACTTATTAAATGCTGACTATGTGCCAGACCCTGTGCTAAGTGCTGTGCATATGAAAAAATAAGGACAAAAGATAAGTTGGAAAAGATTTTAGAGTCCCTTAAATGGCAGGATTTTATCCTATATGCAATGGAAGATGATTGAAGGCTTTAGAAGATCTATATATAAACCTGTTTTCAAGAATCACCTAAAAAGATTCCCCACAGTAACATATCTGAAAGATTCCCATCTAACTTCAGCTTGAAGACTTCCATCCAATGAAAGGGGACCTACCAGTTTCCAAGGGAATTCATTTCACTTTTGGACAACTTTTATGGATCAGAATCCTGCCCCCCCCCCATCAAGTTTAAATTCCTCTCTACAACGTCCACGCAATGTTTCTTTTTCTGTCTTCTAGGTCAAAGAGAAGAAAATTCTTTTCCCATATAACAGCTCTTCACAACTACTTTTCATGAGATTCTCCATAAAGATGGACAACGATGCTTCAAATTCAATGTCATCTATAGATTATCTTTTTGTACTTGGTACAACCTCATTATATGGAGAGGTCAAGAAGAACATCAGTCATATGACCTGGGTTATAATGAGACTAATGGTACCTAGCAACTAGAACTGTTCAAAAATGAAATAGTATTTCGAAAAATTGTAAATTTTTTGCCTCATGCATGAACATTGTCCCCTTCTTTACTGAGAAAAACGAGTCAATCCACTAGAAACTTGCCCTTCTTTCCTACTTCATGGTCAGATATCCTCTACTTCAGCCTTTGTTCTCTCCTTTTCTTTTTCCTGCAGGAAATGAGGTACTTCTCATCAAAGCCAAGCCAATTCATTTTCTTCCACCTCTCAGAGGAAAATGGTTTCTGAATCACATCCTCTTTCTTTTCTGATTTTCAAATTTTCCTTATTTTCCAGCTATTCTTCTGCTGCCAATATTGTCTCTTCCTATTCTACATCCAAGCTCCTATGGGAAAGATGTTATGAAGCTAGACAAGGACTGACAATTGGAAATATGGGGTGAAGGAGAATGAGAAGTCACAGATAACTCCAAGTTTGTGAACCTAAGTGATTGGAAGAATTATGGGGCCCTCAACAGAAACAGGCAAATTCAAATTAGTGCTGAGTTTGGAGAGAAAGATAATGAAAGCTGTTTCATACAAGTTAAGTTTGAGATGGCTATGAAATACTCAGCTGCATCTTCTGTTACTCCCTCTTCATCTCTACTTCTTAACATTTCTATTTTCCTTCAAGACTAAGTATATGTGTTACACCTTTATGAAACCCTTTCCCATTCTTCCAGTTATTAATGTTCTCTCTTTCCCAAAATTAGCTTGTATTTACTAAATGACTTTTTTCTTCAAATAGATTGGAACTTTCTTGAGGGCAGAAACTATTTCATTTTAGTTACCCTAGAGCTTATCACTGTGGTTTATGCAATAATCGTCTCTTGAATAGAGAATCATTCCTTTTGAGCAAGAAAGTCCCTAAGAGACATGATCCCATGTGCATATAAATCATACTTACACATAAAGGAAACAAAGTCTAGAGATTTGCCCAACATCACACAATTATTATATAGAAGAGATAGGATTGAAAGTCAGATCCTTTGACCCCAAATTCAGAGCTTTTCCCTATTATACCACATAGACATGGAGGGAATTCATACCTTACTTGGGTGTTGGACTAAATGACATATAAGATCCCTTGCAGCTCGGAGAATCTATGATTCTGTTTTTGTTTTCTCTTTTGAAAAAAAAAAAATCCCAGCTCCGCCTTATCCCTCAGGATTTCTCTGGAAACTTCTCGCTGACTTTGTCCAGCTGTATCCCAGTTTCTGGAAAGCCCATTCCAAAACAGAGCTTGCTCTCATTCTAATTTTCTCTGTTATAGACTTTTCTCCTTCGAATTAATATGGTATTTGCTGTTACTTTTACTTCCTTACTTTTCACATGGGTACTGGTTGCAATGGTAGCTTTATGTAACAGAGATCAGAGCTATAAGAAGAAAATGTTAAGTATGAGTTTGCTATATACTAAGTCTCCTAGAAGGCTAGATTTTGATGAATTGAAAGTTTTGAGTGTTCACTGAAATGCAGAACAGAGGGAGGTAGTCATGGGATAGAAAACTCCCACAAGTTCAACAAACCATGACAACAGAAACAGTGACCTTTAACGCACCAAATGCTGTCATTCAAATGAACTTACAAGTTGTATGTTAGCCTACTACCTCTATCACTCTCATCTGATTCTGATTTAGGAGAGGAGATTTGGGAAAAGGAGTAAATAATAGAGCATACTTTTTGTTTTTCTTCCCAGGTTATTTTTACCTTCTGAATCCAATTTTTCTTGTGCAACAAGAGAACTGTTTGGTTCTGCACACATATATTGTATCTAAGATATACTTTAACATATTTAACATGTATAAGACTGCTTACCATCTAAGAGAAGGAGTGGAGGGAGGGAAGGGAAAAGTTGGAACAGAAGTGATTGCAAGGGAATGTTGTAAAAATTACCCATGCATATGTTCTGTCAATAAAAAGCTACAAAAAAAAAAATAACAGAGCATAAGCATTTTCAATGACAAACTTGAAAAATTCATCCCAACCATGGTCATAATCCAAAGATGACCTTTTAGTTTCCATTTCTAATTAAGAAAGGATTTTTATTCTTAATTCTTAATTAGATCCAGAGATATATTGATCTCTATAGAATAATAGGGCTAAAGTCCAGGGCTAATCTAATACCGAGCCTGATTTTATAGATATAAATATAATATAGATTATAACCAAACTGTACTTAAAAGACATAAAAAGCAAAATAATATGCAGATCTAATATTTACCATCTATGCAATCATGAATACTTCACCTATCCTACTTGCCTGATTTAAAAAAATGAGGATGATAGATAATGGTATACATGTCATATTCAAGTATATTGGAGGACCCAAACTCACAAGGTGTCCTATACTTCTTGAATTTTTTCTTTCCTTTTTTCCTCTTTTTGTTTTAATCTCTGAAGGTTAGGTTATAACAGATCATTAATATGTAAGAACTTTTCATACATTAACCATCAGATAATTCAAGGTTTGGCATTCCCTCAGTTTTTTATGTTTTGGAGCATTTTCAGGTTGCTTCTACTCTCCCATAAAGACATATAAAGAGGGGTAAATATTTACTAAGCACTAACTCAATGCCAGGTACCATGTTAAGTGTTGGGACTACAAAGGTAAAAGATATTCTTTGCTCTCAAAGATTTCACACTCAAATGAGGGAGGTAACATGAAAAAACTATGTATAAACAAGATAGATAAAAGATATATTTGAGATAATCAGTCTAGAAAAAGCACTAGAATTAAGGAGGATTGGAAAAGACTGCCTATAGAAGATAGGATTTTAGCTGAAATTCAAAGAAAGCTAGAAAAGCCTGAAGGCTAAGATGAGGAAGGAAAGTATGAATGTAAGAAGTGGGGAAACGAATGGTTTCTCCTAGTCACATTCCTTGCCTTTCATGTGTGAGTAGTATCAACAAAAGCCTAAAGAACATTGAAATACCCTTTACAGATCAGTATTCTCAAAGTCTTAGAGTACTATTGAATTATGCTATTATTGTTTTATTCATAATTCTTGTATTCCAAAGATTTCTGTCCAGATTAATATATATTTAACTAATCTGTCAATTAGAAGCAGTTATAGGTTTCCACTGTGTGTGTGAAAGGGTGTATATTGTGTTGTTTACCATCGTTCCAGGGCATAATACCTTGCACAGAGTAGTTGCTTAGTAAATATTTGTTGAGAAGACATCAGAATAAAGGCAGGAACTCACCCAACCTCTCCTCAAAACTTCTCCAATTTCTTTAATTCATATATGAACAATTTTAGAGTGACAGAACATCTAAAACGATGGAAAAGAACATTTTCCATTCAAAGCCAACTTAGAAGGTCAGCAGAAAAGGTCTGTGGCACCAGGATGGGAATCTAATGTGCAATCTTAGTGCAAGTCAAGACAGGAAAGCCCAGTCCCAGCCCTAGCCCCACAGCCTGCAAAGCAAGACTCTCTTGCTTTAGCACACTAGATCTTACAGCTTCATTGGAATGGGGACAATCCTAACAGTTCTAGGGCAGAAAAGAAGACTTGTAATCAGGTCCCTAGAAAGATCTCTTAAAACAGCTGCACAAATTCCTTGAAGCTTGGGACAGTGCAACCTTCACCCTGGAAACAGAGACCTAATTTAACAAAGAGATAAAAGCCAAATAAATATGCTAGGAAAATGAGCAGACAACAAAAAGTTTCTGACCATAGAAAGTTATTATGGTCATTGCTATTACTATAGGAAGATCAAAACATACTCAGAAGAAATTAGCAAAGTCAAAGTTCCTATATCCAAAGCCTCCAAGGAAAATAGAATTGGACTTAGGCTATGGGAGAGCTCAAAAAGGATTTTGAAAATCAAGTAAGAGAAATAGAGGAAAAATTAGGGGGGAAATTGAGAAAAAAAATACAAGAAGCTGATGAGAAGAATGCCTTAAAAAGCAAAATTTGCCAATTCAGAGAGTAAGTACAAATACTCACTGAGAAAAATAATTCCTTAAAAGTTAGAATTGAGCAAATGGAAGCTAATAATTTTATGAGAAATCAAGATACAATGAAACAAAACAAAAAAATAAAAAATAGGGAAAAATGTGAAACATGTCATTGGAAAAACTGACCTAGAAAAATAGATCCAGGAGAGATCATTTTAAAATTATTAGTCTACCTGAAAGTCACAATCAAAAAAAAAGATCTTGGACATCATCTTTTTAGGAATTATCAAGGAAAACTGTCCTGATATTCTAGAACCAGAGGTTAAAATAGAAATTGAAAGAATCCACTGATCTCCTCCTGAAAGAGATGGCAAAATGAAAACTCCCAGGAATATTATAGCCAAATTCTGGAACTCTGGAATTCTGGATATTCCAGAGAGCCAATGCAGCTAGGAATTCAAGCAAGAATTACCTATCTAGCAAAACTTAGTATAATCCTTCTGGGGTAAAGGTGGAGGCATTCAATGAAACAGAAGCTTTTCAAGAATTCATGATGAAAAGACCAGAGCTAAATGGAAAATTTGATTTTCAAATATAGGACTCTAGAGAAACATAAGGAGGTAATGGGGAAAGTGATATTATTAAGGACTTAATAAGCATTAACTGTTTACATTTTTACATGGGAGGGATGATACTTATAACTCAGTAGAACTTTCTCATTATTACAGCAGTTTGAAAAAGTATAATATAGACAGAGGGCACAGGTATGAGTTGAATATGAATGGATAATATCAAAAAAAGTGATGAAATTGAGGAATGAGAGAGGAACGTACTGGGAGAAAGGAAAAGGGAGAAATGGAATGGTACAAATTATGTGCTATGTAAAAGAAGCAAGAAAAAGCTTTTACAGTGAAGGGGAAAAGTGGAAGAGAGGGTGAGTGAACCTCAGAATTGAGTCAAAGAGAAAATAATATACATACTCAATATAAGTACAGAACTATCTTACCCTGCAGGAAAATAGAGGGGGGAATAAAATATGGGAATGGGGGAGGGTGAAAAAAGAGAGGGCATACTGTGGGAAGCAGTGATCATTAGTAAAAACACTTTTGAGGACAGACAGGAAGAAAGGAAAAAGAAAATAGAATAAATGGGAGAATACAGTTTGCAATAATAATTGTAAAGAGAATTTTGAATCAAGTTTCTCTAATAAGGCCTCATTTCTCAAGCATAATCAATTTTATTTTAACTGAAGAAACTGAATCAATTTTATTTTAAAAAATAAGCCATGCCCCTAATTGAAAAATCATCAAAGGACATGATAAATGCCAAAAGGGCTATAAATTCATGAATATTCTTTGACTTAACAATACTACTACTAGACATAAATACCAAAAGAGATTTTTTAATGGAAAAGGACCTATATATACAAAAAAAATTGTACTAGCTCTCTTCTGAGAGCAAAAAACAAATGGAAATTGAGGGGATACCCATCAATTCAGGAATGGCTGAATAAACTCTTGATTGTGTTTGTGATGGAATATTATTGTTTTATGGGTTTTTTATTAGGATGGGAGATCTGTGTTTTCTTTCACAACATGACTTTTATGTCATGTTGTGACATATGCATGACATGTGAAATGTCTTGCATAAAAAAATTTTAAATGAAGCTATTCAGAAAATAAATAACTAAATATTTGTTGAATTGAACTGAATAATGAATACTAGTTTTGCATCTGACTCTGATAATCTGAAAAATACAAGATATGTTGGTGACAAGATCTTCTCAGTAATCACAAGACCTTCCTAACCCCTCAAAAGATATGAAGATGATGATTTGTTGTTGTTGGTGGTGGTGGTGGTGATGATGATGATTCATATTTATGGAGTGTTTTAAGCTTTGCAATGTACTTTACTTGAACTATCTCATTGGTCATATGACCTAGTGAATACCTAGAGTTCTAAAAAGCTAGAGCAGAAATCAACAAAAGAATGAATCCCCTGATAATTGAGCCAACTTAACTATCTAGAAAAAATCTGGAACTCCACAGCTATGAGAAATCAAAGAATAAACATCTGAATGAATAAATCAAAGAATGAAATGCAACTGTCAGATTGCAATAGCTAACTAACCCAAGCTACCATGTGCTTGTAGGATGCCCTTTGTCCTATAGAAAGTAAATCTGATCACCAGTCTAGAATCTCTCAGACTGGAAAGGGTCTTGGAAAGGGGTTATGGAATCTTAGGAGGTGCTCAAGAGATGTTTGTTGAATTTGTTACATTTTTTACATTTAATGACGAGATAGTCATGTGAAAGGATCCTCCACCTCTAAGTGAACTCAGTCTATAATCTTTTCATCAAGCCAAGAATTCCAACAAAAAGCTTTTGTGATTCAATTACAAATCCACATGAGAATAACATCTGATCCAAAGTCCAATTTGTTCTACTTAAGTCTGAGCTGTAATTGGACTACTGAAGATCATTTTTCATATTTACTAGAGACCACCCTGAAATGTAACAGCAGGTATCAAAGTAAACAACTGATGCTAGAGATAAACTGGAAATAGTTGAAATATTCCCCAAAAAATAATGTGTAAAATATTCATCAACTCTATTCAGTCCTTGAATTTAACTCACCAGGTCAATTGAGTTTCCTGTTTATATTTGATTCACAAAAGTATATCCACAATAAAGATCACAGGATACCTAGAATGTGTGAAAAACAAAAATGACTCAGTCAGTCATTTTAACAGGGAGATGGAAGAATAAGAAATGACACTGCCAAGTTGCCTTAGAGTTATCCCAGCTGCAATGCTCTCAGAGAGGATCACAATATGTTTTTTAGGTTACTGTTCTGTTCTCCACCATCTTAAATAAGGCAATTAAAACTATTTTGGGTCCTAACTGGAAGCAATGTATGCCCATGATATATAGAAAGAAGAACTTAAAGAAGAGCTAAAACCCAATCTTCTTTCCATGGTTTCCTGACTGTTACATTGAGAGTCCTTAAAGGTTAAAAGAGTCCAGTTGTGAAAGTTGTGCAGTTGAAATCTCCTCTAAAGTCCCCAGACAATACCTTTGTTCACTAAGACATATGTACAAAATATTGATTATAGATTGTTTTGAGCCTCGTTATAATTATTTCTATGGTATGTGCCACAATGTAAGAAATAAGAATTTTCTGTATTCTCTTGTAGCATTAAAGGAATTGTCAGGGAGGCTGAGGCCCCCTAGAATTACATTAATTCTTCTATCATTTAACAAGCTTTTAAATATTTCAATACAAATATCACATAGCATCCTTTCTGTTTGTTTCTTCTGAATTTCCCTTTCTCCAGGCTGGAAACTAAGTGGCCACTCACAGATCTGATCCCTCCACTGATTGGTGCCTGAGCTTTGACTTGCTCTATTTCCAACCTGAGCCAAGTTGCCCCTCCTTTGACAGTTCAGTGACCCACACATTTGGGGGAACACCTAGCAAAGCTGGACTTACCAATACCCAATTGGCTTTAGTCCTACTTTATCTCAGAAGTGAAGCCTCTGCTTCAGCTTTTCCAGTAACAAAGTGAGGATGTCACTGCACTTAACCCAGATCTGTGTTTGTTTGTTTGTTTGTTTTTCTTTCTTTCTTTCTTTCTTTTTTTTTTTTTTTGCTGAAGTAATTGGGGTTAAGTGACTTGTCCAGGATCATACAGCTAAGAAGTATTAAGTGTCAGACCAGATCCTAGATCTTTTCTTAACAACAAAAACAATCTACCTATGTTCTCCCATCCTATATTTGTAGATTTTTAACTGTTTATTTCTCTTAAATTTCACTATCTGATTCAGACCATTTGTTCTAGTCAGCCTCTGATCTTTTTTGGATTCTGATATTCTCATGTCAACTGTTAGCTCTTGCCTTCATGTCATCGAGAAATTTGACAAGTATTCCATCTATGTCTTTATTGAAATCATTGATAAAAAATATTAAACTAGCAAAGAACCAGCATAGATCGCTGAGACATTTCAATGAATTGATCAATCAATCAAAATTCATTAAGCACTTAGCATGTGGCAGACAGTAAACCAAACACCAAGGATGCAAAAAATAACAACACACACACACACACACACATACACACACACACACACATGTATATGATACATACAGGATTCTAACTTTCCTGGCTCTTTCTCACATCTCACCTTGTGGCCCACGTTTTTGGTGGGAAGATAGCTTTTCCATGGTTCCCCTTCTCTCCATCCTGACCTGATTGTTAGTGCTTTCTTTCTGAGAATACTTTCTATTTACACTGTATAAGTTGTGTTGGTGCATAGTTGTTTTCATGTTGTCTCCCAATTAGAATGTGAGCTCCTTAAAAGCACAACAACATTTTTCCATTTTACCTTATCCTTAACCCTTAGCATACTACCAGGCACATAAAAGGTGCTTAATAAGTATTTGTTGAATGACTTATCTACAATGTAGAAGCAAGGTAACTTTATAAATCAAGAGATCACCTTCACAACTTTGTCAAGTTGCTAATAAGTATTCCAATTGTTCAACATGTTCTCAATAAGCTCTATTATTGCAGATTCCACCTAACTTGTGCACTGAAATTCACCAATATTTCAAAAATTTAGGATTTCAATAGTGTGGATACTACTGTGATTAATTATAACCCCTCTACATTTCAATGATAATCTTTGGCTAAAACATTTTATTGATACTTATACAAACATGCACACATATATGTACCCATATATGTACACATACACATGTATGTGGTGTGTAATGTGTGCTGATTGTATGTATATATACGTGTGTGTCACACACATATGCATGAGTATATATGTGTGTTATTGTCATCATGATTGTTATTCAGCCCTTTATGTGTGACTCTTTACGACCCCATTTGGGATTTTCTTGGCAAAGATACTGGAGAGGTTTGCCATTTCCGTCTCTAACTCATTTTACAGATGAGGAAACTGAGGCAAACAGGATTAAGTGTCTTGGCCAGAGCCTCACAGCTAGGAAGTGTCTGAGGCTTGTTTTAAACTCAGGAAGATGAGCCTTCCTCATTCCATATCCACTATGGCACCACCTGGCTGTTGTGTAGAATTGGACAACCCAGAGTCACCTCCACACTGTAATAAAGCAGGACATTTTTGTAGCTGGACTTTATTGGAAGCTTTGGATGTGTTTAGGTCACAGTAGAATAGAAAAGCAAGATGCTTCATCGGTATATGTCTTCTAATATATCAAAAATCTATGGTTTCACGGGCATAGAAACAGTCTCTCTCATTATACAGATTGCAAATCATTCATCTTAGAAAGTTACCCAAGGCTCAGGTACATTAAATAATCTTTTTGTGGCTACAATTAATAAAGGACTGGGGTATGATTTGCCTCCATTCCTTCCAAACAAAAGAAAATGAATAGATTTTCATTAGAAGGGTTTCTAAAATCTCTATATCACATTTAACCTTTTTGTAAATATCATCATAATTATATTTAACCATTGGGGGAAAATATGTATTTCAGGAGCTCATCAGTGTTTAAGTTCCCAAAATACCATAAAAATATTTGTTTAAGATAATTGAATAAATATGCATGCATATATTGGATTTAACCTATATCATTACCATGTTTAACATATATTGGATTACTTGCTATCTAGGGGAGGGTGTGGGGGAAGGGGAGGAAATTGGAACACAAGGTTTTTCAAGGGTTAATATTGAAAAATTATACATGCATAGGTTTGAAAAGAAAAAGCTTTAATTAAAAAAATGGGGGAAAAAAGTATACAGCAGAGGACAAAAGAAAACATAGAAGGAAACAAAGAAAAGCTGGGAAGCTTTGAAAACAATGTATAGTATTTATTATATGGGCTTTCTTAAAATGGAAAATTATTGTTATTTTATTGAGCCCTCTAATGGTCTGCTATGTACACAACATTTTTTCTTTTCTCATTTTGTATTTGTTTAAAATAAAACTTTTTTTAAATAAAATAAAATTTACTGAAAAAATATTTGCTTAAAACATTACCTTCAAATTTGTGTATTAGTATTTCTATGCTTGTTATTGATATAGGAATTCAAGTTGACAAATATCTGTCAGGCACTTAGAATTATTGACAAATACAAAAGAAAATCACATATGAACTAACATTTGTAAATGCTAATATTTGTACATGTTCCCCAAATACTTCACAATGGAGTTAATAATGTTTAGCTCCCCCTGAACTCTGCTGGAATTTCCCCATGAGAGATAAATAACTATTTGTTATTCATTTGAGAGTGTCATGCAACATGAATCCCCAAATATATCTTCACAGGAATTTGGTTTACATTTGGGTGAACTTTCCAATACAATCTCTCACATGCATCCTTTCATTCAATTTAAGTAGTTCTCATGCTATCTCAATAGAAGGAAGTACATGTTGACTTCTTTAGAAGAAAATTTAAGAAGAAAGATATTTGTGAGATAGGTACATAACATACATATTGCTTTGGACATGATTTTGTCTCTTCAACTATTTTCTAAAGGATTATCAGAAATGATGATCATTTCATCTTTCAGGAAGTAGAAGCATTGAATGGAAATGTTACTCTGGATCTGATTCTAACAATAGATTCTAATTCTAATTTTTCTAATAATTCTAATTTTAAAATTCTAATAATGAGTTTGTTGACTAAGTAAAAATGGCAGAAGCAAAGGAAAGAAATGGCCCCTCCATGTTAAGAGCTCTATTATGATAAGTGCAGAGAGGAAAATTGGTCATAATTTAATTTGTACCCTCCCTAAGCTTTTGAAGTATATATTTCAAAGAGTAGAGATAAAAGATATGTGGAATCCTATTTTTGATTTTCCTAAAGAAAATCAGCTTGATTGTACCAGATCTAAAATTATATTATAGAGCAGCAGTTACCAAAACCATTTGGTATTGGCTAAGGAATAGATTAGTTGATCAGTGTAATAGATTAGGTTCAAGGGATAAAACAGTTAACAAATATAGCAACCTAGTCTTTGACAAACCCAAAGACCCCAGCTTTTGGGATAAGAACTTACTGTTTGATAAAAATTGCTGGGAAAATTGGAAACTAATATGGCAGAAACTAGGCATTGATCCACATTTAACACCGTACACCAAGATAAGGTCAAAATGGGTTCATGACCTAGGCATAAAGAATGAAATTATTAATAAATTAGAGGAACACAGGATAGTTTACTTCTCAGACCTGTGGAAGGGGAAGGACTTTATGACCAAAGAAGAACTAGAGATCATTACTGATCACAAAATAGAAAATTTCGATTATACCAAACTGAAAAGTTTTGATACAAACAAAACCAATGCAGACAAGATTAGAAGGGAAGCAATAAACTGGGAAAATATTTTTCAGTCAAAGGTTCTGATAAAGGCCTCATTTCCAAAATATATAGAGAATTAACTCTAATTTATAAAAAAATCAAGCCATTCTCCAATTGAAAAATGGTCAAAGGATATGAACAGAATAATGATGATGGTTGGAGGGGATGTGGGAAAACTGGGACATTGATGCATTGTTGGTAGATTATTAATCAGAGAAATGCAAATTAAGACAACTCTAAGATACCACTACACACCTGTCAGATTGGCTAAGATGACAGGAAAAAATAATGATGATGGTTGGAGGGGATGTGGGAAAACTGGGACATTGATGCATTGTTGGTAGAGTTGTGAATGAATCCAACCATTCTGGAGAGTAGTTTGGAACTCTGCTCAAAAAGTTATCAAACTGTGCATACCCTTTGATCCAGCAGTGTTACTACTGGGCTTATATCCCAAAGAGATTATAAAGAAGGGAAAGGGACCTGTATGTGCACGAATGTTTGTGGCAGCCCTTTTTGTAGTGGCTAGAAACTGGAAACTGAATGGATGTCCATCAGTTGGAGAATGGCTGAATAAATTGTGGTATATGAATATTATGGAATATTATTGTTCTGTAAGAAATGACCAACAGGATGATTTCAGAAAGGCCTGGAGAGACTTACACGAACTGATGCTGAGTGAAACGAGCAGGACCAGGAGATCATTATATACTTCAACAACAATACTATATGATGACCAGTTCTGATGGACCTGGCCATCCTCAGCAACGAGATCAACCAAATCATTTCCAGTGGAGCAGTAATGAACTGAACCAGCTATGCCCAGAGAAAGAACTCTGGGAGATGACTAAAAACCATTACATTAAATTCCCAATCCCTATATTTATGCCCACCTGCATTTTTGATTTCCTTCACAAGCTAATTGTACAATATTTCAGAGTCTGATTCTTTTTGTACAGCAAAATAACGGTTTGGTCATGTATACTTATTGTGTATCTAATTTATATTTTAATATATTTAACATCTACTGGTCATCCTGCCATCTGGGGGAGGGGAGTGGGGTAAGAGGTGAAAAATTGGAACAAGAGGTTTGGCAATTGTTAATGCTGTAAAGTTACCCGTGCATATAAACTGTAAATAAAAGGCCATTAAATAAAATAAAAAAAAAAAAAGAAAATCAGCTTGAGAGGGATAAGATGCTCTTAAGAGTTAGATTCTGATGAAATAAACACATTATTCTGGTGAAGAAGAAAGGGTGATCTGTCTAAAGATACCAGGGTGGGTTCATAAAAAACTAGTAGAAGAACTAATCCTTTTAAAGGACATGAAGAAGAGGTAAAAGCAGAAGCAGATAATTAGAATGAGTTAGATGTCAAGAATATGCAAACCCAGAATAATTTGAAACTTGTGGTTAATGATGAAGACAATATAAAGATATTGATTAGCTATTTTGGATTGAATGGAACATCCAAAAAGATTAGGATGACTGCTTTGATTAGCTGGAGTAACAGAAAGTAGAACTTACTCAACTATTATTTCTGCTTCTATTTGTTATTATTTGTCCTTCATTGTTGGAGAGGACCAATGATATCACAAAGTAATGTCTTAACTTGTGGATGGGGTGAATTAAATTTAAGTGAGGCAGAGTTGCACAAAGTCATCAGCCATTCTCTCTCTTCCAAACTCATCAAATTCCAGTGGCAGAACAAAAATTGGAATGACTGGTAATATCCCAAGATGCATTGGAGGATCTTAGTGACTTCAATGTCTAAGGGAGTTCCATTCCCTCCACAATACTAGCTTCAGAGTATTCTCATTTTCCCATTCTGTTAGGGAAGTCTGTATATACTCAGAGTAAACACCCCACTAATCCGTGAATGGATTTATGGCCTGCTGTTTATTCCTCAACCCATCTGCTAAAATGGTTCACCAGGTGTTGCTACTACTTCTGTGAGCCACAGTTGAAAGTTTGGCAGACAGCAAAAGTGGTTCAGCAACTCTGAAAGGGGCTTGGCAAGTCTTCACACCAAAAGTGCTAGTCCTCCTTGAACACCCATAGACTGAAGAGAGATTTGAAAGCCAAGATAAGTAAGATGATGAAAAAGTATTTAGCTACCGACATTAAGCTCAAATTATGTGGTCTGGATAAACTATATCCCAAAGCAGTGAAAGAGTTTATTAATATATTTGGAAAGTAATAGAAAATAAGAGAGATGCCATAGAAATAGAGAACAGTAAAAGCTTTAATAACTTATAAAACAGGACAAGAAAGCATTGTTCAATGAACTTAACTTTGATGACAAAATTATATTAAATGCATGATTTATGAAGATAGAAAAGGAAGTTTTGGCTACTGAAGGCACCAATAAAACTTAAGAGTCAAATGTGGCTTAAGAAATCATTACTATAAATTACTGATAAACACTGCCATTCCCTTGCTTTCAGGACATAGCTTCTTGGCATTTGGGTCAAGTCACTGTTGACTTGAATCCCACAGGTTACTCAATGGAGCTGACTAGCAACCTTTAGAGAATTCACAAGTCCCTGGAAATATAAAAAGGAGGCAATTTAATTCTAGACACAGACTGACTCAAATCATGTGCTTGGAGGTCAGCCCGGAAATTTACATGATAATTTTATTATATTCTTTAAAGGAATAGCAAGTTTACATAATAGATTTGTAGTTTATTATGCCATGTTATAGAAATGCTTGTTTTATTCCATTAATTAAAAAAATAAGGTCTGAGATTTTCCTCCCCTTTTATCTTTGTAGCTTTTCTTCCTTACAAAGTCACCCCTGACCTCAATAAATTCCAGTGGCTCCTTATTACTTTAAGTTTCCAATACAAAAACCTCCATTTGGTATCTTAAAGCCTTCCACATATATTTGTTTGCTTTTTTGTCTCCTTTATTAAATTTTTTGAGAGAAAGAACTGGTTTTTGCCCTTTTTGTTATCCATGGTGCTTAAAATTGCCTGATATATAATTTTATTGTTAAGTTGTTAAATCATGTATGATTCTTCATGACTCTATAGACCATAGCACTCCTGGCTCTTCTATCCTTAGTTTTCAATGAAACAGAACCAAATGACTCATTTCTTTCTCTGGATGCAGATAGTATTTTTCTTTATGTGTCTTTTGTATTAATTTGGGTATTTATAATATGACTTAGTTGCTCAAAGTTGATCTTGAAATAATATTGCTATTACTGTATATAACGTTCTTTTGGTTCTGCTCATTTCACTCTTCTTTATTTCATGCATTTTTAGCCATGTTTTTCTCAAATTAACAAATTATTTTTTGGGGGACAGTTGTGTATCATCACAGCTGCATACCACAATTTGTTCACCTATTTCCCAATTGCCAGGCATACCTGCAATTTCCAGTTCTTTGACACAATAAAGAGAGCTGCTATAAACATTTTAGAATACATATTTTTTTTTCTTTTTTTCTTAATCATCTTGGAAAACACACCGAGTAGTGGTATTAATGTGTAAAGGACATAGGCAGTTTAATAACAATTTGGCAATAATTCCAGATTGTTCTCCAGAATGGTTGGACCATTTCACAATTCCATCCTCAGTGAATTAGTGTCCTAATTTTTCCACATTCTTTCCAACATTTGTCAGTTTCCCTTTAATCATTTTAGTCAATCTAATAGGTATAAAATGGTATCTCAAGGTTGTTTTAATTTGCATTTCCCTAATCAGTAATGATTTAGAGCATTATTTTCAAATGACTATAATTGTGGAGTTTTTTTTTTTATCTGAAAACTGCCTTTTTTATCCCTTGAACATTTATCAATTGTGGAGTGACTTGTAATCTTATACATGGACAAAGTTCTTTATACATTTGAGATATGAGACATTTATCTGAGAAACTGTCTAAAAAATTTCCTTTCTCCCAGTTTTCTTGTACAAAGTCTTTTTAATTTAATATTGGAAGTATCCATTTTACACTTTGCTCTTTATCTTTAGTTTATTCATAAATTGTCCACCTATAAATCTAGTAAGCAATATGTTCATCTTCTTCATATTTTCTTGTATTTCTCTATTTATATCTAAGTCATGTATTCATGTTGACCTTGCATGCTTTTGATAAGATACAACACTTGAAAATATAAGTAAATTTTTTTCTTGCATTGACTTTTAAAAAATATTCATCTAAAATTATCAGCAAGCATTATTTGTAATGGTGAGGAGCAAGGTGTAATGTCCAGACTAGCTTTCTAGAGGTCCTCCAGATGAGCTTTGGTTTCAGCAGGATAGAGGCCCTGAGAATGGTCAGGAATAGAGTCCAAAGTCTTTATTGTCTCCTTCACAATCTGTTTTCTTCACAGTCTGTGTCTGTCACAGTCTGAACCAGTCTCAACCAGTCTCAGTCTGAGTCTGACTTTGTCCCCAGGTCTCTCAGCCCTTAAATACTCTATTACAATTATACCATTACATATAATGTAATACATACATACTCATATAATGAGTATAAGCCAATCTAGAGTGATTTTATCATATCAAACTAGAATGATTATATCATTATATCAAACTAGAATGATTATATCATTATATCAAACTAGAGTGATTATATCATTATATCATACTAGATGTATGTGAACTTAGAGAACCATTATCTCATCAATTCCACTGAGTTAACACTTTGTTATAAGTATCCTTGTTTCAAGTATACTTCTCCAGAGTTTTAGATGTTCCTAGTGAGATCGAGTGTGAAACAAGGATGCCCAAAATAACAAATATGATTATTCAATATTGTATTAAAAATCCTAGTAATAGCAATGAGAGGAAAGAGAAACAGAAGGAATAAGAAAGGGGAATTAAATAATAAACTATTTCTTTTTACAGATTGTATGATGATATACTTGGAAAATAATCCTAATGAAAATTAAAAAGTTACTTAAAACAAAAGTTTTAAGCAAACTAACAAGATATAAAGTAAATACCCAAATCATCAGCATTTTTATCACAAATAAAACTCTGTAAGAGGAGAGTGTAAGGAATACCTCATTTAATTAACTCTAGACAGTTTTAAATACTTGCAAAAAGAAAGAAAATATATGAGTAAATTTTAAAAAAACTTTTATACAGATAAAATTGGAATTAAAGAAATATTAATATTAAATGAGACAATATCATAAAAATGACAGCTTCACCTGAACCAATTTATAAATTCAATGCACTCCCAATTAAATTATGAAAAAAAATTTTGAATTAGAAAAAGTAACAAAATTCATTTGGAAGAACAAAAGGTAAATAATTGAAGGAACTAATTAAAAAAAATGTAAAGTAAGGTGGTTTAGCAATACCAGAATTTAAACTATATTGTAATGCATTAACTATCCAAACTATCCAGTCCTAAGAAATAGGGAAGTAGATCAATGAAACACAAAATTTACAGCAGCATATAAACATAGGAACCTCGTATTTGACGAGTATAAAGAGAAGATTTGGGGATTAAAATTCAATATTTGGTTAAAAAATTGTTGGGAAAACTGGAAATCAGTATGGTAGAAATTGGACATCATATTTATTGCTTTTAATAATACCATTATATTCTACTACATTAATATAGGAGTATGGGGACTAGATTTATGATTTAATTGATATAAGGAATGCTCAGATGAGAAAATCTCCTCTCTTAATAAATATTGGTACTTTCTTTACAACACACAGCCTTAGATGATTATCTAGTCCACTGAGTGATTAAGTAATTTACTCTGGGGTCACACAGTCAATAGGTATCAGAGATGAAATTTGAACCCAGGTCATTCTGATTCCATAACCTGCTTTCTATCCATTGTACCACACTGCCTCTTTATTTGAATGTATAATAGCTTATTTAGCGCTCTTCCAGCTGTTAGAAATATATAACATTTCCAGGTTTTTGCTACTGAAAGTAGAACACAACTATGAATATTTTTGTACCCAGAGGTCCATTTCTCCTTTTTTTTAAATGATGTTTTGGGAATAGCGTCCCAGCTGGATAAGCTTTGTAACTCATTGTGTATTTCTTTTCAACATGTTTGTATAAGGGTGCAGCAAATGTGAGCTATTTTGATGTAACTCTTACTTAGAAATAACTACTAAAAGAGCTACAGAGGTTTTAATGCTGCACAAAACTCTAAGGTAATTTAACCTCTATTCACTGAACTTGGATGGTCTGCATTTTCTGATTTTGTTCATAATAACTCAGAATATTTGGCACTTTGAGTTCTACAAAGAGCTGTCATCACAGCAACCTATGAGGACAGGGAATGTGGCTATTCTAATCCCTGTTTTATAGAGGAAATAAGTCACTAAAATGTAGGTACATTTAAAGATCAGAATCACAAAAAAAAGTCCAATGCATTGAGTGCACCTACAGATTTCATTCTTTAAAAGTCTTAATGAAAGTCAAGAACATTTCCATGTTGACTTCTCCAAATTCAAAACTTTTAAGTAGAATCCACGTGTCAGCTGGCGTGTATGTACTCACTACCTGCCTACATACCAGAATTTTTAAAAAGAATCATAATTGAAGGAAATGCTAAATTTCAATTTGATGTTAATGAAAAGAGAGATGCAATTATTTTTCTATCCAAATTCATGGTCCCTCTGAAATCTATCTATTGATTTGTTGAATGTTTATAGATCCCAAGATAAAAACTCTTGTCTTTGGGCTTTCAAAAAATCTGCTTCTAAAGGTAGATTGACAGGGCTCACTCACTGTCTTTTCCTTCACGATCCCAACCCTTCCTTCTAAAGATTGGTTGGACTTCCTTCCTCAGATGATATCTTGGTTCTTTCAGTCTTTCTTTTCATAGTTGGATTTCTCTGTGCTCTAAGAATGTCTTTACTAAATGCATCCAGTCTGATTTTCCAGAATAGTTTCCCCTTTCCCAATTGCCAAGTACTATTCAGCTGAAAGACATGAATTGAACTTGACTAGATCTAATTCTGATTCTGTTACTTACTATCTGTGTATCTTTGTTGGCTATTTTTGTTGACTATACAACTATAGATTTGGATTTCTAAGGTCCCTTTTAGCTCTGAATCCTCTAATCCTCTGAAAGATTTTGTAATCTTCGGGAATCCTGTCTATAACTAAATTTGACCATTTCTGTCTGGGCCTTATGCTGTTTTTCACAGTCCAATATCTTCTGGTTCAGATAATTATTTGGATCTTGGATTCTTAGGGATATGGCATCACCTTATTAGTGATCTACTAGATCAGTGATCTTCAAAATGTTATGATCCTGTTCTCTATTAATAAAAATAAAAATAAAAAAATTTAGTACTTACTTTCAATATATACATATCTATATATTCATAAATTATATGTATAGGGATGTTTCTAATCAATTTATTTTAGTAGTTGGTTTTAATGGCTAAAAAAATACTTCATAAAGATATGTAGCTTCAGGAGAAGTACATCTTTGATTGAACTTCCTAAATCATTTTTAATTGTACCTAAGATTTTCATTGAAATTTGATTAATGAATTTCCACCTTCCCTGATGTCAGTTTAAAAAAAAAACTAATCTAAAGGTATCACATTTTTATATTTTTAACAAGTAGTTTAAAAACAGACCGAAACTCTTTGTTTAAAAGATTTTAAATTTGATTTAAATTGATCTTAAAAATTCTTTTTCCAAGTTGGAATATGCAGATATGAAGGTTTTATAGGTGACATATAATTTTTGGCAAGAAAAGCACAGAACAATGAAATCATTTCCAAATATCTATTTTCTTTTTTTCTCAACAGTATTTTATTTTTCCAAATATGTGTGAAAAGTTTTCAACATTCATGTTTGTAAGAATTTGTGTTCCAAATTTCCCCCCCTCCCCATTCCTTTCCCAGGACTGAAAACAGATTTCAATATAATTTAAACATGCATTGTCCTCCTAAATCAAATATCCATTTTCAAAATGCTTTCTCCTTAGCCTATTTATTTTCTCTTTATTGCACTAAATATGTTGATTTTATGAATATACATAATATATAAGTCTGGGCTTCTCTCCCCTACTTGAGACATGCTTTGGGACAAGGATGTGAAGGGGGCCATGGGATTCTCAGTGTAAGCACATAGGCTAGGGTTGGAAGCTTCTCAGTGGTAGAATTCCTTTTTTGGCTGGGGAGGAAGATCCATGACTTTCCATTTTTTTTCCTTGGAAACCAAGTAGACCATGAGGTCTACTACATGATTGCTATAACCATCCTTATTATCATATCAGGAAATGAGATTGACAACATGGTCATTTAGAACTAGGAACTAGGAAAATTTTAGAATTCCACACATCATTTCCCATTGGAAGTGGCCAAAGGATACAAACAGACAAATCAAAAGATGAACAAGCAATGAAAAGAATCTCAGAATATTGACAACCACTTGAAAGATTAGTCCAATTTTCAAATAGTGAGTAAAATGCAAATCAAAATAATTCATTGTTTTTATCTTACACCCCCATAAATTGACAAAGATTACAAAGGATGAGTATAGAAGATGTCAAAGGAGTTATGAAAAGGCAAGTACACTAATATACTGCTAGTAAATTTGTGAATTATTGCAATTATTTTAAAAAGAAATTTGAAATTAAGCTGGTAGTGACTAACATATGTGAGATCTAATATGAATAAACTCCAAGTAGGTCAAGGATAGAATGAAATGTCTAGTATGGACCAAAACATATTTGTAAGTAGTATAGAACAAGAATGGCTATTCCATTTGTATTGTATAATTGTGATAGAATATTACTATCATAAGATATGATGAAAAAACACACAAATAGATTTATACATAAATACATATACATAAACATACATAAATATACAAAAATTTATACATAAAATGGATGCTAAGTAAGGTTAAAATGAAGAATTTTTAGATAAATAAATAAATATATATATATATATATATACATACATACATATATATATCCATCCATAGGCAAATAGAGCAAACTTTGAAATAAAGGATTTTTTTTGTCTGAATAAAATTGGCTAGTTAAGTAAATAAAGAAAGCTTAAAAGCAAAGAAGACTTAAATATACTGATACTAAGTGTAGTATGCAGAACCAGAAAAATATATGAGTAATGACTCCAACAAGGAAAATGGGGGGGAAAATGAAAACAACAAAATCAAAACTGAACTCTGATTCATCACATGATTAAACATGGCCACAAAGAAGAAATATGAGAATGCATTCCTTGATAGATGTATTTATTAGTTTTGCTGAATCATTTTTCTTTCCTCTTATAAAGTATATGGTATATTTACAAAGTTATATATAAATTATAAAGTATAACTTATAAAGTTATAAAAGCTCTTTTGGGTAGAAGAGGGAAAGAAATATATTTAGAAATAAATATTTTTAGAAATAAAAATGATGTTTCAAAACCTTTTTGACAATTTTTTTATCACCTTTGCTTTGAAAGGACAATATATGTGTGTTTGAATATTTGCCATGTGATATACTACTGATAACCACTTATCTTCACAGCAAAGGTAGCAATTTATCATGTTGTAAAAGAAAAAAATACAACAATTTTAAATATGATAGTTCCTTTAAGCACTTTGCCAGTAGATAACCAGTGTGTCTATGTGGGAGAAAACGTTGGCATATGTAATCTTTTGAGGATAAAGGTTTTGGAAGGGTTTTTTGTTTGCTTATTTGTTTTCGTAGCACTTACAAAATAAATAATTTATGGTGAAATATTTGCATTTTTCTAATACTTGAGCCTGTGACTCTGGACATTTTTTGTACATTATACATCCCGTCTCATATCTTTTTTTTTAAATACATATTTCATTCTTCCTGTTTATTGTCAATGAATTCAGGAATTCATTTGTTTGTAGATATTGAAACCAGGCCATTGAATCTATCATACACTCCAATGGATCTGTGATTTCACCAACTTGGGAGTTCACTGCAAAGATCAATGAATTCACAAGCATTTATTAATGCTTTGCTAAGCTCTGTGCTAGGTGCTGGAAAAACAAAAACAAAAAATGAAACACTCTTGAGATGCTTAAATTCTCTTAGAAGAGTAATTAAGAGATATGAAAATAATTTAATTGTTGTCAGATCACATTGGGAATTTTGATCCACACACTTGGTCTCTGAATTTTTCAGTAAAGGCCCATTTCAAAGCCCAGAGTCTAGCTTGTGAATAAAGCATGCAGTCTTACTCACTGTTGGTCAAAAAAAAAAACCTGCTGGTATATGTTTCTAGTTTCTGGTGACCATTACTCCCCTGGGGCAGGACAATTATATGTTTACATGATGTAATGGATAGTACGATGAACTTGGAATCAGGAAGACCTTGCCTCAGATGCTGGGCAACTCACCTAATCTTTCTATGTCAGTAGGCAATTATCTTTTTTTAAATGCCTTCTGTGTGGCAGATATTATGCTAAGCCACGGAGATAAAAATACCAAAAAAAAAAAAAAAAACCAAAAACCAAAACAAAAAATAAAACAAAAGAAAACAGTTTTTGACCTGGAGGAGTTTACATTGTAGTGGAGGTGTTCACAATGAGACTTAAAATCTATGTCTATTTTCTTCTTTGTAAAATGAAGATATTTTGACACAATGATCTCAAAATTCCCTTTTTACATTAAATTTATATGATCCTCTGATAATACAGATTCTAGTCATGCAAATAATAATAGATTATATTTATGCTCTTCATACATAACTTTGTCTCACAGTAACCCTAAAAATACTAAAAAATAAGTATTATCTTATTTTATGGGCAAATAGGTGGAGGACTTGTGTTCAAATCCAACCGCAGATACTTTCTAGCTATATGACCCTGGGCAAGTCATTTTATCCTGTTTGTCTCCGTTCTTTACCTATAAATGACCTAGAAAGGGAAATGGCGAACCATTCTAGTATGTTTACCATGAAAACCTCAAATGAGGTCACAGAGCGTCAGACATGACTAAAAATGAATGAAACATATTATTTTATTGATAGGGAAACTAAGGCACAGAAGAGGTACATGACATTACCATAATCACAAATCTATAGGTGACAAAGCTAGGCTTGGGATTCAAACCCTCTGTACACCAAGTTCAGTATTCTTTCTATTACTTTATAGCTTCTCCATGTATCTCCTGTTTATAACTCCAGTAATGCATTTGTGTGTACCGTAGGTCATTCTGACATTTGCCGTCTTCTGGCTGCTCAACTCTTGATCATTAAGGGTCTGCCACCCCTGAAGTACTTTTCCCTCCGAAAAAAAGCAGAGAGTGAGAATCCTGGGAATTCTTAGCTTCTTAGCTCATTAAACATTTATAAAATACTAAATAAGAAATGAAATGTTTTGATAAAAATCTGACAATATTTTTAATAATGCTTCCAAATTCACATTCTTGGGTTACTACCTAAGCAATGGAAAGCATCTTCTTCCATAAAACTGCTATCATTTAAAGTTTACATAATTACTTCCTTCTCCTTTGAATCTAGAAGGAGATAATATGGTTTATTTGTATGAATACTAACAGAAATTAGTACAGGAAAAATGCATAAACTTTGAAGTTGATGAAAACTATTTGTCCTGGGCTTAAAGGCTCAATTAGGACAAAATTAAGCTTAGTTTCTTTTTATACATTAACATCACAATGAAGCAATAGAATTCAGATAAACTATAAGCAAAATTATCAATATAGAATTTGAAACTTGGTAATTTAGTGAAGTTAAGTTACTATTTTATTGGGATGAGTACTTACTCCTTTAACCAATATAGATGACAACTCTATATCTCCTTCTGTGCTATTCTTGTCCATTTTTTTCCTTTCATAAGAGATGTATGCAAAATTCTGGAGTCCTCCCTCTCTTTTTTCCCCAATATCTTGGGTAATACCAACACATTACTTGGATTGCTAACTAGCTACCTTTCATTATCATTAAATGACTGATCCACTTCCTTTCCAGTAATACTTGCCCTGTGATGTCATTGATCCTCTTTGAAAATGAAGGAAAAACAACAATCCTTGAATAATGGTACAAAAGGGGAGCTTGGAGATAATATAATCCAAAGTCCTTATTTTACTGATGCATATTGTAAAATGGGAATTTTTATTAAGACTATTGTTTTAGCTACTGGAAAATTGGAAACTAGTATGGCAGAAACTAGGCATTGGCCCATATCTAACACCATATACCAAGATAAAATCAAAATGGGTTCATGATTTAGACATAAAAAGTGATATTATAACCAAATTAGAAGAACAAAGGATAGTTCACCTCTCAAATCTGTGAAGAAGGAAAGAATTTGTGGCCTAAAAACTGGAGCTCATTATTGAACATAAAATAGATAATTTGGATTATATTAAGTTAGAAAGTTTTTATACAAAAATAACTAATGCAGACAAGATTAATAGGGAAGTAAAAAATGGGGAAAATATTTTTACATTCAAAGTTCTGATAAAGGCTTCATTTTAAAACATATAGAGAATTGACTCAAATTATAAGAATTCAAGCGATTCTCCAATTTGAATTCAGGTCTAGCACTCTATCCATTGCACCACTTAGTTGTCTAAAAATGTTGTATATTAAAATACTTCAATACATATGTAAATTATATAAAATATGTCTATATCAATAATATATCAAATAATCAACGTATAACATTTTAAATAATATTAGGATTTGGTCAGAAATAAGGAAGAATTACTTTTTGTTTCCCATAAATCTAGAGATCCTGAAACCTCAAGATCACTGGAGCAGAATGGACAGTGAAGTTCCGATAGAACCAATATTAACTATTAACTAAATCCCTGGCCCAAGCAAGGAAGTTTCAGTTCCCCCCCAGTCTCCAGTAGAAAAAAAAAACCATCTGAATACTGGGTAACATAGTAGGTGTAGTAGAAAAAGAATGAGAAATGAATTTAAAAGACCTTCAGCAAGTCACAAGTATTCTGGGTCTCAGTATTCTCAGTGTAAAATACTCTGGACCTCTCCTCTATAGTCCCTTCTAACTTTTAATTCCACATTCTGGAAAGATAGAGAGCATGTAGTGATAACAGTGGGCTAGAAGAGCAACCAGGAAGGCTTAAAATGAGTAGATTTTACTCTAATAAATAGTACATCCCACACTACTCATTAGCTATCTCTTCTCTATTGAATTCCTTAGACTTGGCAGAGACTGCTTTGCAAAGGGCCCATGAACCTATAGAGTTATATTTTTTCAGTACCTATGACATTGTCTAAATTCTCATTTCATAAAGGCACTGAGCTTTGTTAAGCTTGTTAAGGTTAACCTCCCTTTGTGTATGGGGCTTTAGGAACTCAAGAAGCAGAGTAGATAGTGTTGAACTTAGAAATAGAAAGATCTGGGTTCAAATCTCCTTCTACTTACTGATTATGTGACTAAGCTCACTTAACTACAGTTTCCTCTTCTAAAAAAACTAGGATACTAATCCCCTTACAGGGGAGCTGGAATGTGACCCTTTGCAAGTCATTTTGCCCTATTTGCCTCAGTTTCCTTAACTGCATAATGAGTTAGAGAAGCAAATGGGAAACCACTCCAGTATCTTTGCCAAGAAATGGTATCATGGAGAGTCAGAGCCATTGAAACAAGTAAACAACAAATAGAGCTCTCCCAATTATAGGATCATAGTTAGAGTTAGAAGGAACCTTACAAGCCATCTTATCCCTCCTCATCATTTTATAGCTGACAAAAATGAAGCCCATGAAGATTAAGTGACACCCCCCAAGGTCACCCAGAGAGCATGTATTCTAATGCATGGAATAGCAACAGGTCTAGCTAGAGCCTGGTGTAGCAATTCATGAATTCCCTCATATTTTTTTGCCTCATGTTTATCATGCCCAAGATTCTCTGGCACCACACTTGCTTTATGCAATTCTTGATCCCATCAGCTGCTGCTCCATTTTGGAGATGAGTGTGTTGCCCTAGTCTCTTTCCTTTATTGGTCCTTCTTCCTGCTGTCCACCTTAGATGTCCCTGCAATACATTCCCAAAAAGGACTTTGCTTTCAACAATGACCAACATTGAATTATTTTATGTATTCCCTTTTAAATCCTCAGAATAAGGCATTTGGTATTGATATTCAAGTACAAATATATCAGACTGAAAAGATGGCACCTTCATTAAATGGATTGATTTTATTTTTAATCCACAAAAATTTATTTTCTCTCCCTAAACTCCATCAGGAAAAAAGAAAGAAAGAAAAAGAAACCCTTTATAACAAATATGCATAGGAAAGAAAAACAAATACTTGCAGTAGCTAAGTCCAAAAAATATGACTCTTATCGATATAAACCACACTGACAGATCACAGCACTGGCAATTGTTTGTTGTTACAATGTTGTTACAATCAGTGTATAATTTATCTCCTGGTTTTCCCCTTTCACTCTACATAAGTTCAAATAAATCTTCACAGGTTACTTTGAAATCATACATTCATTCTTTTGTTATGGCTAAATAATATTCATCACATTTATTTACACACATGGAAAGTAAATTTATAAAGGTAGACTAATAGACAGGCTCCCAGTAAAAATCATTGTTCTTTTCGGCAGTATCTCTGCAACTTAATTTTTTTAATAATAGCTTTTTATTTTTCCAAATACATGCAAAACTAGTTTTCATCTTTGCAAGACCTTGTATTCCAAATCTCTTTCTCTCTTCTTCCCCACTCTAGACAACAAGTAGTCCACTATAAGATAAACATTTGCAATTCTTCCAGACATATTCCCATAATCATCATGCTGCACAAGAAAAATAAAATTAAAAGGGGGAAAAACACAAGAAAGAAATAAAAAAAACAAGCAAACAAAAAACACCAACAACAAAAGGTAAAAATACCATGCTTTGCTCCACATTCAGGTTCCATAGTTCTATCTCTGTATATGGATGGCATTTTCCATCACAAGTCTATTGGAATTACCTTGAATCACCTCATTGTTGAAAATAGTCAAGTCCATTACAGTTGATCATGACATAATTTTGTTGTTGCTGTGTACAATGTTCTCTTGGTTCTATTCACTTCACTTAGCATCAGTTCATACAAGCCTCTCCAGGCTTTTCTGAAATCAGACTGCTCATCATTTCTTATAAAAAATAATATTCCATTACATTTATATACCATAACTTATTCAGCCATTCCCCAACTTATGGGCATTCAATCAGTTCCTTGCTGCTACAGAAAGGGCCACTACAAACGTTTTTTATGATCTCTTTTGGATATAGATTCAGTAAAGACACTGCTGGATCAAAAGGTTTATACAGTTTGATAGCCCTTTGGACACAGATCCAAACTGATCTTTAGAATAATTGGATCAGTTCACAATTCCACCATTGTATTAGTGTTCCAGTTTTCCCACATCCCCTCCAATATTTTGAATATTATCTTTTCCTGTCATCTGGGTCAATCTAAGAGGTGTGAAGTCATACCTCAGAGTTGTCTTAATTTGCATTTTCCTAATCAATCAAAATTAGAGCATTTTTTCATATGACAAGAAATGCCTTTAATTTCTTTGTATGAAAATTGTCTGTTCATATCCTTTGACCATTTATCAATTGGGGAATGGTTTGTATTCTTATAAATTTTAATCAATTCTCACTTTTTTTAACACTTTTTTTTTTCTGAGGCAATTGGGGGTTAAGTGACTTGCTCAGGGTCACACAGCTAGGAAGTGTTAAGTGTCTAAGATCAGATTTGAACCCAGGTCCTCCTGACTTCCTATTCACTGTGCCACCTACCTGCTCCTCTATATATATTTTAGAAAAGGAGGCTTTATCAGAAACATTGGATATAAAAGAATTTTCTCAGCTTTCTACTTCCCTTCTAATTTTAGGTGCATTGGTTTTGTTCATACAAAACCTTTTCAATTTGATATAATCAAAGTTATCCTGTCTTCTAGTTCTTCTTTGGCTATAAGTTTCTCCCTTCTTCATAGATCTGAGAGGTAGACTATCCTTGTTTTCTTAATTTCCTTGTAATATGACCCTTTATGTCTAAATCATGAACCCATTTCCACCTTGTCTTGGATTAGGGTGTTAGATGTTGGTCAGTACCTAGTTTCTGCCATGCTATTTTCCAGTTTTCCCCAGAAATTTTTGTCAAATAGTGAGTTCTTATTCCAGAAACTGGAGTCTTTGGATTTATTAAACACTAGATTACTATGGTCATTGACTACTGTGTCTTGTGAACCCAACCTATTCCACTGATCCACTATGCTATTTCCTAACCAGTATCAAAAGCTTTTGATGACCACTGCTCTGTAATATAGTTTTAGGTCTTTTACAGCAAGACCACCTTCATTTGCATTTTTCCTTAATTTTCTTGAAATTCTTGATCTTGTGTTCTTCCAGATAAATTTTGCTATTTTTTCTAGTTTTACAAAGTAATTTCTTGGCAGTTTGATTGGTATAATACTGATTAAGTAGATTAATTTAGGTAGAATTGTCATTTTCATTATATTAGCTTGAGCACTTGATATTCTTCCAATTGATTAGATTTATCTTTCTTTGTGTGAAAAGTGCTTTGTAGTTGTGTTCATATAGCTCTTAGTTTTGTCTTGGCAAGTAGACTCTCAGATATTTTATATTATCTATAGTTTTTTAATGGAATTTCTTTTTCTATTGCTTGCCACTAGGCTTTATTGATAACAAAAAGAAATGCCAATGGTTTATGTGGGTTCATTTTATATTCCGCAACTTTGCTAAAGATGTGGATTGTTTCTATTAGCTACTAAAAAGTAGATTCTCTAAGTATACCATCATATTGTCTGCAAAGAGTGATAATTTTGTTTCCTCATTACTTACTCTAATTCTTTCAATTACTTTTTCTTCTCTTATTGCTAAAGTTAGCATTTTTTTTGTTCAGTATTGAATAATAGTGGTGATAAGGGGCAACCTTGTTTCACCCCTGATGTTACTGGAAATTCTTCTCATTTATCCTCATTACATATAATGCTTGCTAATGGTTTTAGAAGAGATGCTACTTATCATTTTAAGGAAAATTCCATTTCTTTGTATGCTTTCTAGTGTTTTTAATAGGAATGGGTATTGTATTTTGTCAAATGCTTTTTCTATAACCATTAACATAATCATATAATTTCTTCTATTAGTTTTATTATTGATGTGGTCAATAATGTTGATAGTTTTCCTCATATTGAATCAGTCCTATATTCCTGATATAAATCTTCCTTGGTCATATTGTATTATACTGGTGATAAGTTGCTGCAATCTCTTTGCTAATGCTTTATTTAAAATTTTTGCATCAATATTCATTAGGGAAACTGGTCTATAATTTTCTACTCTGTTTTCTACTCTGTTTCTTTCTGGTTTAGGTATCAACACCACATCTATGTCATAAAAGAAATTTATTAGCACTCCTTCTTCCCCTATTTTTCCAAATAGTTTATATAGTATTGGAATTAACTGTTTTACTGTTTGGTAGGATTCATTTGTAAATCCATCTGGTCCTGGAGATTTTTTTCTTAAGAAATTCATTAAGGGCTTGTTCAATATCTTTTTCTAAAATGGGATTATTCAAGTAATTTATTTCTTCATCTTTTAATCTAGACAATCTATAGTTTTATAAGTTTTCATCCATTTCCCTTAGATTATCAGAGTTATTGATATATAATTGGGCAAAATAACTCCTAATTATTGCATTAATTTCCTCTTCATTGGTGGTAAGTTTATCCTTTTCATTTTTGGCACTGGTAATTTGGTTTTCTTCCTTCCTTTTCCTAGGCATATGAACCAAAAGTTTATTTCAGTTTTGCTTATTAATTCAATAGTTTTCTTACTTTCAATTTTGTTAATCTCTCCTTTGAGTTTCAGAATTTCTAATTTGGTCAGTTTATTAACAGTGACGTACATAACTGTTAACAACTGTTGCCAAACTCAGTAAAATAAGTGAGAAGGAAGGGAGGGGACTTTCTTTATTGACACACAAGAAAGGAGTGATGGTAGTTGTAGAATGTTATAATTAGCTATATTAAAACAGTAGATGAATATTCAAGTGAGGTTAATCATGCCCCTCTGTGACAATTAAGTAATGTTAATTATTTTATGGAATTCATCTGCATCCTGTAATCTTTTCTAGGGAATCAAAACAAAACTTGCTATTTCCTTAGAAGAGATAAAATCTCCCCAAATTTCACAAAGACTGGTAAGGTCAGATGACATATTTTGGGGATGGTAACAAGTTAGCTTGTGGGGCTTAAAGATGACAAACCAATGTCCTAGAAGCATCCCAGAGGATATAGGTATGAAACAACTTTTGTTTTAAGTACACTTTTAAACTAACTCAGAGAAAAAATAAATTCCTGAATGCAACTCAAGGACATAGAAGGGTGACTTTATGCCAGTACAGCTCAATTATAAAATTAATACAGCATGAAATCAATTATATTGTAGAATCAATATAGTTAAAATTCCAGGTAATATTAATTTTGATGTTTTCATGTGATTTGTTTAATCATTCCCCAATTAATGGATATTTTCTTTGTTCCCAGTTCTTTGTCATTGTCAAAAGAGCTACCATAAATATATTTTCACATAAGTCTCTTGTCTCTTTCTTTAAGCTCTTTGGAATATAGGCCCAGCAGTGGTATTGCTGGAAAATCAATAAATAGATAAGGACAGCAATGGTATGAGCTGTAGCTTTATAATAGAAATAAACTCATACCATAGATCTAGATATTAGAATCTCATTCATTAAATTGGGATTTTACTTATAGTTCATACCTTTTTATTAGTTATTATAGAAGAATCTGGTAGAATGACTAGGAGAATGGTTTTGAACTCAGGAAGAGTTACTTCAATACCTGCCTTTGACATATACTAGCTTTATGAACATGGGCAAAATTCATTCTTCTCCATCTTCCTATCCCATCATCTCTCCACCATGAGCAAGTCCCTTAACTTCTGAATTTCCCAAGCAACTCTCTGAGATTATAATTATAAACAAGTAGTCAATCTGTATTAGTGGCATGAGAGAGTTTTTACATGAATGAAATCATAGTCAGATCTTCTCCCAATCCCAATCCTCACTTCTCCCTCAAAAAAAAAACTATTATATTTGTTATATTACATATATGTATATATTATATTATAGTTATTATATATTAGATCAGATTAGATTGTTACTATTTATAAAATGCTTAAAAGAATGCCAGCTCATAGTAAGCACTTAAGAAATTTTACTTAAGAACTTAAAGAAGAAACATACCACTTTCTAGGTCTTAATTTCCATGGAGATAAAATAAGGGATAGTATTAGGTTAGGAGTTCTTAACCTGAAGTTTAAATATAAATTTCAAAGAGTATATACAGGTGGTTGGAAGAGATTTATATCTGCAACATTTTAAATATCTCTACTATTTCATTTTTTCCAATTTTTAAACATTTGTATTTAAAGTTTTGAATTCCAAATTATCTGCCTCCCTCCTCTCCCCTCCCTAAGAAGGTAAGCAGTCAAATAGAGGTTATACATGTGCAATTATGTAAAACATTTCCATATTAGTCATTTTGTAAAAGAAGATGCAAATAAAAGGAAAAATGAAAAAAAGAAAGCGAAATATAACAGCTTCGATCTGCATTCAATAAATATCAATCAATATTCAATCAATCAATCAATATTCTTTCTCTAGAGGCAAATAGTATACTTCATTATTAATCCTTTATAATTGTTTTCGATCATTATGTTGCTGAAAAGAGCTAAGTCATTCCCAGTTCTCCATTGAACAATATTGCTGTTACTGTGTACAATGTTCTCCTGGTTGTGTTCATTTTACTATGCATTAGTTCATGTAAATCTTTCCAGGTTTTTCCAAAATCATCTCACTTATCATTTGTTTTAGCACTATAATAATTTATTCCAATTATATACCACAGCCTGTTTAGCCATTCCCCAATAGATGGGCATCCCCCTGATTTCCAATTCTTTGCCCTGAGAAAAGAGATGCTATAAACATTTTTGGACAAATAGATCCTTTTCCCTTTGTCAGATGTCTTTGTCAAATACCTTTTCAAAGGTATACTTAAGTCTCAGTATGGTTGATTTAATCCTACAAACAAGATATTAACTCAGTGGAATTAAGATAATGATTTTCTAGTTTACATGTTCTTAGTACTTAGTATAATTCTACAAGTTAACATCTTGTTTCAAGTATACTTCTCCAGAATTCTGGCTCTCTACAAGAAATGACTTTTATTTTTGTAAATTTGACTCAGTTTTCTACATATTTGAGAAATCTTTATCATAGATTGTTGCAAAAATTTTATCATTTTTCCTGCTTTCTTGGTAATTTTAATTGCATTGGTTTTGTTTGTGCAAAAACTTTTAAATTTTATATAATCAAAACTATCTACTTTATATTTTGTATAACTCTCTAATTCTTCTTTAGTCCTAAATTCTTCCCTTATCCATAAATCTGACAAATAAGCTGTGCAATGATCTTATAATTTGTTTATGGTGTCATCCTTTATGTGTAAATCATGTACTCATTTTGATGTTATAGCATATGGTTTGAGATGCTGGTCTATACCTATTGTCTGCCATAATGTTTTTCAGTTTTTGTTAAATAATGATTTATTTTTTAAGAACTTAAGGGCATTAATGAAGCAACATGGAAAGCTTAGAGCTAGAATCTCCTATCAGATTTTTAAACTTTAGTTTATTTTGTTGTTTGGAATGCCCCCAACTAGGGATTCATTTGGATTACAAGCATTGTCTTTTAAAAATACAAAAAACTTCTAGGAGAGTGAATGTTAGGGGTCATTTACCTAGCATGCACTAATTCTATCAGGTGGCTTTTCTCCTAACATCTAACTGAAAAAAAAATAGAAATTTTGGAGGGATTAGGGAAGATAATATTATAATAATAGGGTAAGGGTTAGGAATTAGAACTGTGATTTCATTGGCATAGTAAACTTCCCCCATCATCTCAGATCAATGTTTTTCTCTGTAAGTTATAATCTTAGAAAGACACTTGGAGAATTGAAAGCTGATGTATCTTTGTTCAAAACCATGCAGTTAGAGTATGTCTGAAGATTTGAACCTATATCTACAGGAGGAAGAGGACAAAAAGAAGAAAGAGATGAAAAAGGAGGAAGAAATGGAGGAAGAGAAAGGAGAAAGAGGTGAGGAGAAGGAGGAAGAGGTAAAGAAGGAGAAGAAGGAGAAAGAGAAGGAGGAGAAGGAAGGGAAAAGGGAGGAAGAAAAGGAGGAGGAGGAAGAGGAGGAGGAGAAGGACAAGAAAGAAGAGAAGGAGAACTATTTATACAGGACATTTAAGATGTGCATTTCTAAGCATTAAGTAAAACAAAAAAAAAAAAGAGATTTCTCTCTGGGAGAGAATTTGTGGACAAGATATGGGGAATAAAAGCATCTGCTGCCTGGGACATGGAAAGAAAATTACTAAAACTTAAGAGGTGGTAGGAAGAAGAAAGTGGTAAGTCCGACAAAATCAAATTTAACCCACCAATTTTGACGGATTTGGCTCTGTACCCAGGAAGAGGACACTGAATTTAAAATCAGGAACCCTTGATTCAAAGCCTAGTTCTGATGCTTACTAGCTCTATTCACTTACTAGCTCATTTAATCTTTCTCAACATCAGTTTCTTTAGCTATATAATAATAATTATGCTACCTATCTCTCAGAGGTGTAAGAAAAAATTCTTTTAAACTTTAATTCCTAGAGAAATGTGAGTTATTCCTCTCTTGAGTCTCATACCACCATGTTCTTGGGACAAGAACTCAGGTTTTTACTATATGTCAACTTTATTGTGGGTAGCTATGTGGCAGAGCAGATACAGTTCCAGGCCTAAAGTTAGGAAGATTCATCTTTGTGAGTTCATATCCAACCTCAGACACTTACTAGCTGTGTGACCCTGGCCAAGTCACTTAATCCTGTTTGCTTCAGTTCTAGGGTCTGTAAAATGAGCTGCAGAAGGAAATGGCAATGAATATCTTATATTTCTATTATTTATCTTGTGAAGGGATTTTAAAAAGATGTTATGTTTTATGCAAATGGATAAACAAAGAGGTTAACAAAAGGGAAGGAAGAGATGTGGAGTTTTCTTATCAAGAGACTGACATGATCAGACCTGTGCTTTAGAGATATCAATTTGGCAGCTATGTGGAGAATCCTCTACTCAGTTATGCTGCTTTTGAAACATGACATGGCATATATGGATTTCCCTTGTGTAAATATAAAAAGTAGAAAGGTATTATGTCTTGGTATCTCTATCTCCATTCGATTAACAAGTTTTTTATACTTTGTATTCCATTTATATTCAAAATACTTATACTTTAAATTCCATTTTTCTGGAGGCAATAAGAATAAGTATTAAAGAGTGACTTGGTCTTATATTTTTAGGTAATATTCATTTTTTTCTCATAAAAGATAAAATTCACTGTGACTAAAATCTTTACCAGGTTTTATCAATAGAGTCTATCCTATTTTATATCATCATATAATATTGACAAATAGGAAATTTCCCAGTGTTTTAATTCTTTGAACTTTAGATAATTTATCCCCAACCCCCCATTACCTAACTGTAGGATAGAAGGAGTTGCTTAAAATACAAATACACTAGAGGTCTTTGGCCAAGATGGCCCCTAGGTTGGAAGGAAGGTCTCCTAACATTAGCTCTCACATTGTTTATTCTTTGTTTCTGAAGAGGACTAATGATATAACAGGTGATGTCTTGACTGGTGTTAAGAAATTTAGATAAGACAGAGTTGCACAAAGTCATCATTTCACATGTCTATTCCAGTAAAATCTTGAAGTTCCCACCAAACTGAATAACAATCAAAAAATTTAATAAGATAAGAAATGATGAGCAGGCTGATTTCAGAAAATCCTGTAAAGACTTAAATGAATGGATACTAAGTGAAGTGAGTAGAACCGTGAGAACACTATATACAATAACAGCAAGATTACGTGATGATCAACATTAACTTGGTTCTTTTCAACAATGAGATGATTCAGGCCAATTCAAATAGACTTGTGAAGAAGAGACTCATCTGCATCCAGAGAAAGGACTATGGAAACTGAGTGTAGATCAAAGCATAATATTTTCACCTTTTTGTTGTTGATGATGCTAGTTTGCTTGTTTTTTTTCTTTCTCATTTTTCCCCTTTTTGATTTTATTTTTCTTATGCAGCATGATAAATGTGGAAATATGTTTAGAAGAACAGAACATGTTTAACCTACATCAGATTGCTTCCTGTCTAGGGGAAGGAAAGAGGAGAAGGAAGGGAGAAAATTTTGGAACACAAGGTTTTGCAAAAGTTCATGCTGAAAACTATCTTTGCACATATTTACAAAAAATAGTTATTTTAAAAAATCCAATAAGAAACTGCAAAATCATCTTCCTCTCTAGAACTGACAAAAAGCTAGCCAAAGTCCCGAGAAGGAGAAACAGCAAAGTGATGAGAGAAGGGGTACATCTGATCTCCAAGATCAGTCTCTATAAACAGCAAGAAAGAAGAGTTTCCCCGAGCTCCAGGGTATACAAAAAGCTAAAGGGTAGAAACTGTGGTAGGGATGGTAGCCACCACTTAATGTGGTCATTAACTAAAGGTCTCCTAATACTTAATCCTGAAATACCAGAAAAGATCCTGAAAAACCAGACCTCTACATCCAGAGCACTGAACCCCCAAAGTTAAAGTAAGTATAAAAACCCAAGGGACTTAGGAAGACATTAAATTGGACTGACCACCCCACCCAAACACTCAGTGGTGTAGAGCCTGGCCATGGCACAAAGGCCCAGTTCAAGAACCAAAACAGTAAAATATGACTAAAATAAAATAAATAATATCCCCAAACAAAAGTTATTATGACTGGAAACCCATAAAGAACTCAGGAGATGCAAAGGAAAATAAATTGATTTTCCAAAAGGACCAGCTGAATACGTAGATGACATTAAAATTAACAATAAAATAATAAATAAAGATAAATAAAAACTCTTGTGGAAGGAAAAGGGAGGAGAATAAGTAGCTGAGAAGAAAAATTGGTAAATCTGATTCTAAAAATGTAATTCCCCCAAATTAGATTAGACCAAATAAAAAAGGTGGTGATTGGAAATAATACTGGGGAAGGAATAGTCACAAGTAAAACAAAGTCCTGATCCTAAAAGGAAAATTTAAAAGTTGTGGTAAAGAAAATAACTAGAATCTAAGAAGGAACCTTAGATCAATTTTTAGATAATTAGAGAATAGCTAAACAAATCATGGTATGAGTATATAATTGATCTTTTTGAGCATAATAAGAGACAATTTCAGAGAATTCTAGGCAATGGGAGCTGACAAAAAGGTCAAGGAATAAGCATTTAAATCATGTTTACTATATGCCAGGCAGTGTGTTAAGAACTTCTGCAGTATCATCTCATTTGATAGCCACTATAACCCTGTGAGGTAGGTGCTATTATTATCCCCACCTTACAGTTGAGAAAACTGAGACAAAAATTAAACAACTTGCCTAGCATCACATAGCTATCAGGTATTTGAGCTCAGATTTTCCTAAGTGCTTTATCTACTATACCACTAAGTTGTCTTGAAAAAGACAAATGAAAAGAGAAGTAAACAGAACCAGTCAGTGTATACAAGGACAATAACAATGTGAAGAAATACAATTTTAAAAGAATTAAAGACTCTGATTGACTCATTGGCCAACCTTGTCTCCAAAAGATTTATTATGAAGCATATAATCCAACTTCTGATAGAGATGTAATAGGCACAAGGAACAGAAATGTACATTTTTGGACATGACCATTGCCTGAATTTGTTTTGTTTGATTATGCTTATTTGTTGCAAATCTTTCCCTCTCCCTTTTTCTTTTCAGTTAATTGGGATTCAGAGCCCCTCAGGAAAGAAGAAAGTATTAATACCATTACTTACCTTATTTCCCAAAAAGGAATCCATCATAACTGTCTTTAAAATGCGCAAAAGAAAACAGAAGCAATCTCAAAAGGAAACACAGAAAAGCAGTACAGTTTTTAAAAGCAATCTATAGAATTTTTAATAAAAACAAGTGGTGGAAATCAGATTCATGGTTTAATATAGAATTCTCTTTTTTAAAAATATGTTCTGTCAACCAACCAGTCAATTTAATGGAGGAAAGATAAAATGTACTATGTCTGCTGTCCAAAGTGTATCCTATACCCACATTAAGAGAGGTTCATCCCAAGTTACCAAAGGATCATAAGATCATAAGATCTAGATCTGCAAGGGAACTTAGAGACCTTTGAGTCCCAAACCCTAATTTTACAAATGAAGAAATTGAGACAAAAAGAGATAAAGTGATTTTCACATAGTCTTACAGCTAATAAGGGAATGTTTTGGCTACAGCAATTCTTGAAGATCATCTACTAATATTATAGAGAAGTTGTGATCTGCTCTTTGGAGGGAATATTTGCATTGATTTAATTAAGGATTTCAAAAATATTGAAGGGGATGAATTGTAGATTTCTAAGACTTTAAAAAAATATATTAACATTAGCATCCCTCATATTCTATGTGTTCATCCAGACATTGTAATGTCTGGTAATTCCCCCAAATTAGATTAGACCAAATAAAAAAGGTGGTGATCGGAAATAATACTGGGGAAGGAATAGTCACAAATAAAACAAAGTCCTGATCCTAAAAGGAAAATTAAAAAGTTGTGGTAAAGAAAATAACTAGAATCTAAGAAGGAACCTTAGATCAATTTTTAGATAATTAGAGAAGAGCTAAACAAATCATGATATGAGTATATAATTGATTACAGGGAACTTGTATTACAGGACAAAAAAGGAAAAAAGAAAAGTGTATGGATGAACAGATAGAAATTGAAGCAGAAATATGACTTCAAGAGATAGGTGCAATGATTAAGGTCAGAGAGAGATACCAGAGAGACACAGAAACATCAGGCTTCTCCTATCACGTTGAGTAGCTGAGCTGCTCTATTATTTAGTTGGCCATAATGAGAAATGCAATGAAACTCCTTCAAGTGACCCAGCACAGAATCAAGAAGGTATTAGCTTTTGGGGGGGCATTCCAATTAGTAATGGGTCCTCTTCATCATATCCAAGAAAGGGTCACAGATTCTTTAGGACAAAGGTTCTTGAGTTACAGAGTTATTAATTCCTCCCTTAATGATGAACACTGCTAGACATGAGAATTGAGCATTAATTTCAAACTGTATTGCATTGCCTCTATTCCTTTGCCATAAAAAAATAAACAAAGTTGAACTGAATTCTCCCAAGAGAATTTCTGGATCAGAAGCAACTTATCTACTTCTGGGGACTACCAGAATTTAGGAGAGATTGCAGAAGCACAGCCAAGCAGTAAATATTTTATGGTGTTTTATTATGTTGTTATGTATTTTTCTAATTTTGATTGATTCTATGCCAAAAGTGAAGTATTGTTTGCAATATCCAAGTAGATCTGTTCATGATTAAAGTAGAGATGATTCTATTATGTATAATAGGCACATGACTAGGACTCAATGAAACGTCCTAAATTCAAGGAAGAGGAGAGTTGGAGACTCAAAAGCTAATTTTGGTTAAATTGACATGTAGTAATCTGTGCAATTTAGATCTGGTGTTCTTAATCTGGACTCCACCAACCTCAAAAGACTCTATGGATGTATTCCAGGGGACCCATGACTTCAGATGAGAAAAATTGCCCCTTTTTTTCCACTAATCTTTAAGTAAAATTTAGAATTTCTTTCAACTATGATTGTAGGCAACAAATATTATTCTGAGAAGAGGCCCAAAGGTTTCATCAAACTGCCAGTGGAATACATGGCAGAAACCAAAATGGTGGAGAACTCTTGTCCTATATAGAATTGATACTACCCTGAAAAAAAGAGGCAGTCATTAGCCCTCTAAGAACTATAAAGACATCAGCACTTCCAGACAGTAAACAGGATGAATATGACCACTAAGGTGACCATGGGATTCTCCCCTCTAGAACTTTCTTGCTAAGAAGTTCCAAAATCATGGCAAACAGCCATCTCATGGCTAAACCAATGAGTAATGGTAGCAAGGACTTTCCTTCAGCCTCAGAAGTTGGCAAACAGAAGGATACAATTGTTAGTTACACAGCTAGGTGGAGCAATGGATAGAGTGTCAAGCATGGAAGCAGGTAGACTCATCTTTCTGTGTTCAAATCTGGGCTCAGACACTTACTAGCTGTATAATCATGGGCAAGTCACTTAACCCTGCTTGCCTTGGTTTCCTCATCTGTAAAATGAGCTGAAGAAAGAGATGATGTTGATTATACATTTTCATTGATGAAAACATATTTCCAAATTAGCCATGTTGCAAAATAAAACAGACCAAAAAACAAACAAGCAAAAAAATAAAAAAGTTTAAAAAAAAATATGATTTGATCTGCATTCTGACTCCATCTTCCAGTTCTTTTATTGCAGATAGATAGCATTTTTGATCTTAAGTCCTTTGAAATTGTCGTGAATTTTTGTATTGCTGAGAAAAGTTAATTATTCACAACTGATCTTTATATAATACTGCTTTTATTGGAATTTCTCCTAATTCTGCTCACTTCACTTTGCATCAATTCATATAAATCTTCCCAAGTTTTTTTTTTTAATTTCAGTTTTGTTTGTATGTGATTATTGGAGTAAAGTGACTTGCCCAGGGTCACACAGGTAGGAAGTGTTAAGTGTCTGAGACCAGATTTGAACTCAGGTCCTCCTGACTTCAGGTTAGTACTCTATCCACTGCACCACCTAGCTACCCCTTCCCAAGTTTTTTTTTTTAAACCATCCTGCTTGTCATTTCTTATAACCCAATAGTATTCTCACACAATCACACACCACAAATTGTTTAGTCATTCTCCAGTTGATGGACATTCCCTCAATTTCCAATTTTTTTGCCACCACAAAAAAGAGCTTTTATAAATATTTGTGTATAAAGTTTTTCTTCACTTTTTAAAAATCTCTTTGGAATACAATCCTAGTAGCAATATTGTTGAGTCAAAGGGAATGTACAGTTTCATGGCCCTTTGGGCATAATTTCAAATTGCCCTCAAGAATAGTTGAATCAGTTTACAACTCTACCAACAATACATTAGTTTCTCAAATTTTCAACAATGCCTCTAATATTTTTCATTTTCTTTTTGTGTCATATGTGTGAGGTTGTACCTCAGAGTTGTTTTAATATGCATTTCTCTGATCAATAGTGATTTAAAACATTTTTATATGACGTATATAAATAGGCTATTTTGATTTCTTCTTCTGAAATTGCCTATTCATATCCTTTGACCATTAATCAATTGAAGATTGATTCATGTCCTTACAAATTTGCTTTCATCTCTATATATTTGAGAAATGTATTCTCTTTATCAGAGAAATCTGCCATAAATTTTTTCCAGTTTTCCATTTTCCTTTTAAATTTGACTGCAATGATTTTGTTTGTGCAAAACCTTTTTTAGATATAATACAATCAAAATTATCCAGTTTACATGTTGTAATGCTCTCTATATCTTGTTTGGTCATAAATTCTTCTTTATCCATAGATCTGACAGATAACATATTCCATACTCCTCTAATTTGCTTGTGGTATTACCCAAATCAGGTACCTATTTTGACTTTATTTTGGTTTTTGTCTATATCTAGTTTCTGCCAAAATGCTTTCCAGTTTTCCCAACAATTTTTGTCAAATTGTGAGTTCTTGTCCAAAAAGATTGATAGTAATCTAATATTTGATAAATGCAAGTAATTTTTCAATACTTTATAAATGATTCATTTTACTTGGAAAATTATTATTCTTTGAAATTTGTGCTTAGAGAACAAGTGATCTCATAGATTGCCTAGTCTACTCATTGCTAAGTAATATATTTTTAGAACTACTCCTACCTTTATGCTGCACAGAAAATATGTGGGTAGCTAGTTTTCAGATGTAGTTGAAATAAGTTATTCAGCCTGCATTTGGTTCAATTCAATGTAATTTCGTCAATATATATCAAATGGTTTTAGATACAATCAGGCTGAGTTATTCAGTCTGCATTTGGTTCAATTCAATTCAATTTAATTTTGCCCAATATATATCAAGAGCCTTACTATGTGTAATGTACTATATTACTATATGCTGAGAATACAAAGAAAAAAAATACTTATATGCATATAAATTAGAATACTGAGACTAAATTAGTAGTAGATGAAATGGCCAAGAGAATGTAGAGAAATGAAAATAGAGCCAAAGACATAACTTTGGAAGACAACAAATCTAGAGGAAGAAATAAGAAAAAGAAACTGTTTAAAGAAAAAGAAGAATTGATCAGAGTTGGGGAGGGGGTGTAGGAAAAGAGTCCAGTGTCACAGAATTCCCAGGGAAAGAGAAGATAAAAACTGAGGATGGGTAGTTGATCAAATCAAGCACATATCAAAGGGAAAGACATCTGAAAAAAGCACAATCAGAAGTAAAGTTTAGATGAACATCAGTGAATCTGGAGAAATTCATTTTCATAATAAGGGAGAGAAGCCAATTTGCAGGAGATTTGAAATATGAGTAGATGGTAATGACATGAGATCCTGAATATAAACTGCTAAAAAAGCTTGGCAATAAAACTGAGAAATAGAATGATAACTTTAGGGCATGAGGCAGCTCAATCATGTGGAAAATGTTTCAGATCAAAAGACTAAAGAAAGAAATCAATAGAGAAAAATAGTTGGAGGTAAAAGAGAGAAGACTGATGAAGCAAAATCACAAAGGATAGAGGAGAAGAATCAAGGTCACAGATTAAAGATTTAATAGGTTAAAAAGCCACCTCTGGTACTTGAGGAAAAGAAACTAAAACGGAAGAAACTAAGCTTTTTGTTTTAGCATGAGATACAGTGGGAGTAGAGGCAGCTCCTATCAGAGGATTTTGAGCTTTCAAAGGGAATGTAAGAGAATATAGGATAAGTGTTGTAATCTTTTTTCTAGAATTGTATTTGAAAATTTTAATTGATATTAATGATATTGGCCTATAGTTCTCTTTTTTGCTTTATTATAAACTAATTTAGATATTAGAATTGTATTTGTTTAACAAAATGTTTTAACGAAGTAACTTTTCCTCAATTTTGAGAATAATCATATGGGTTAAATATTTGTTGTTCTTTAAAATGTTGATAAAATTATTCTTTAAATCCATCTTAACTAGAGTTTTTTTCCTTTGATTGTGTCTTCATAATTAATTTATTTTTATTTTTTTAAGCTTTAAATGTGAAGAGGTTGATTGATACAATGAAATAGAAGAGAGTGACAAAAGGGATAAGAAAACAAAACTCAACACTATTGTACACACACACACACAAAAATACATCTAAGAAATAAAGATACACACAAAATCAAAATGAGACCTTAGAATAAAATTTACTATGCATCAGGTGAACTCAGAAAGTATTATAAATAAAATTGCTTTTTTACATGTAAACAATGTGCCAATATCAACACTAAACATATATGCACTAATTGCAATAGCACTTAAGTTCATTAAAGGAAAAGTTAATTGATTTGCAAAAAAAAAAAAAATTGTTAATACAATGAAAAAAAAAAACATTTTAATGCACCAAGCTGGACAAATCTAACAGAAAGATAAATAAAAGGGGAAATACAGAACTCAATAAACTTTTAGAAAATTACAGCTAAAAATTGTTGTCATCTGAATAAGAACATAAAAGAATTCTATATGGTACTTTTATTAAAAATAAGCCATGTGTTAGGATCCAGAAAAAGTATAAAAGGAAAAAGATCTTAAATGTTTTTCATAGAGCATATTGAAATAAAAATATAAGAATCACAAGCAAAAGATATAAACCTAATGGAAACTTGATGTTGGTTATTTTAATCATGTCTGATTCTTCATGATCCCATTGCTGATTTTTGTGTCAAAGATGCTAGAGTGGTTTGCCATTTCCTTCTCTATCTCATTTTACATATGAGGCAAACAGGGTTAAGTGACTTGCCCAAGGTTACACAGCTAGTAAGTATTTGAGACTAGATTTGAACTCAGGAAGATAAATCTTTCTAACTCCATATCCAGCATTCTACCCACTGTGTCACCTAGCTGTCCCAACAAAAAGGGCAAATATGTTAAATATATCTTTTATGGAAAAAAGGAACACAAGCAAAATTTGGAGACTTAGTAAAGACATTTTGAATAATTAATGAGTAAAAAAAAGTCATAGAAGCAATATATAGGAAAAGAGAGAAGAAAATCAATTTATCCAAGAATTTATTACTATTTTAATTTAATTAATTTGATTTAATTGTATATCATTATATTAATTTTTGCTTTAAATTATTGTATTTAAGTTAAAATATTTATGTATTGTATAATATATTGAGATAACTATTAATATATTTATTTTTACATATTAAATTATCTTGATTTGTTGTTTATATTTATTCATTATAATCAGTATTTATTAAGTATCACCTATTGTTAGACACTCTAATACTGGAAATACAAAAACAAAAATTAAACCATCTCAATCCTCAAGAGCCTAAAAATTATATATATATATATATATATGTGTGTGTGTGTGTGTGTGTGTGTGTGTGTGTTATATTTAATTTGATATTTAAATTGACAAAGACAAAGCAAAATAATTAAATTTAGCTATATAAAATAAATTTTACAATTTTTACATCATTAAAAACTCTTGATATGAAAAGTCCTCCATTTGTTGCAGTCATTTATTTTTATTCAATTAGGCATTGATTTCAAGACTTTTGACATGTTCTTTAAAATTTTTCTTATGAAACTAAACATTTATTGCATTGTATAGCATACTTTTGAAAAACAATACATATTTTTTCCAAGTCTAGTCTTCATTGTAGCCTATACTTTTATAATGGTATTTAAATCACGTAAGTTTCCAAGTCACTGAGGCATAATTAATGCTTAATTTTTTGATAACAGTATTTTTTCCAATTACATGTAAAAATAGTTTTCAACATTTATTTTTATAAAATTTTGAATTTCAAACTTTTTTCCTCCTTCCTTTATCCCACTCCTTCCCCAAGAAGGTAAGCAATCTAATACAGGTTATATGTGTGTATTTGTTAAAATGTATTTCTACATTAGTCATATTTTGAAAAAAGAAATAGAAAAAACACACAAAAAAAGTGAAAAAGTATGTTTTAATCTTCATTCAGACACCATAGTTCTGTCTTTGGAGATGGATAGCATCTGGAAGTGCCTTGGATTATTGTATTGCCAAGAAGAACTAAATCGAGTCGAGTATCACAGTGTGACTGTTATTGTATACAATGTTCTCCTGGTTTCTGCTCACTTTACTCACTATCAAGTCATATAAGTCTTTTCAGGTTTTTCTGAAATCTAACTGTTTATCATTTCTTTCAACACAATAGAATTCCATTAATTCATATACCACAGCTTGTTCAACCATTCCCCAACTGATGGACATTTCCTCAATTTTAAATTCTTTACAAAAAGCATTGCTATAAATATTTTTTTACATGTAGGTCCTTCTTTCTTTTATGAATTCTCAGGGATATAGATCTAGTAGTGGACCAAAGGAATTCCCGAACAAAAGGAATACAGTTTTAGTGCTCCATGGGCATAGTTCCAAATTGCTCTCCAGAGTGATTGGATCAGTTAACAACTCCACCAATAACACATTAATGTCTCATTTTCCCCACATCTTCATCAGCGTTTATCATTTTCCTTTTCTGTCATACTAACCAAACTGATAGGTGTGAGGTGCTAACTTAGAGTTGTTTTAATTTTCATTTTTCTAATCAGTAGTGATTTAAAGCATTTTTCAAAGCTTTATTTTCTCCATCTAAAAATTGGTCATAACCTTTAACCATTTATCAATTACAGGAAGAATAATTTATTCTAAAATAAGTTTCTTAATCTTACATGGCAAGAGGCAAATTCATTTTATAATATTCCATGTCTGTTCAGAAATTTCTGTAATTCTAGAACAATTCTGTTTCACACTATATAAATATATTTAACACAGAATTCATCATTCCCACAGGATGACAATCCTGAAAGTTAAAAAAAATCTAAAATTTAATTTTTTGGTGCAGGTGAATGTTTTACAATCTGACAAAGATTATCAAATCTTATAGGTTCACTTGGTCTTCTAACTACAGTTTATTTTGACAGCTTTGAATTAAAAAATGAATTTCATCATTAAAAATTGCCCTTTTGAATTTTCAGCACTTTATAAAGATATTATCTTGCCTTTGACAAACATTCGCTTTATTTCATAACAATGATTTGTACCTGTTTTTATTTTTATAGGTCTTCTTATTGTTCTTCCAATTTTAAGAAATCCATGCCATATTATAGAACAAGTGTCCTTAACTTTTTTAGCGTGTCATAAATCCCTTTGATAGTCTGATGAAGCTTGCAGACCTCTTCTCCAAATAACATGTTAAAATAGAAAAAAAAAAAAAAAAAACCAAGATATTTCCAGAGACAAAACTTAGGAGTATGAAATAACAAGAGACTTCTATCAAAAATTCAAAAAACAATTAATTCCAATTTTACATAAATTGTCTGAAAAAATAAGAAGGGATCTTACCAAATTCTTTCTATGATATAAATATGGCCTTAAAACTTAACCAAGAAGAATCAAAATAGAGAAAGAAAAATCTAGACAAATATCCTTAATGAACACTGATGCACAAATTTTGACCAAAATATTAGCAAAGGGATTACAGTAATTTATCACAAAGTTTACATAGTATAATAAAGTTACATTTATATCATGAATTAAGGCTTAGTTAAATATTCAGAAAATTATCAACATAATAGATCTTATTAATAATAGGAACAATTCAATCATGACTGTCAACAGATGCAGAAAAAATTTCTGATAAGATAAAAATACTATCTACATATTAGATTTGCAGTTTAATGTGCAATCATCTTTTTATTGTACTTCTATTTTTAAAAAATACAAAAACTATTTCTAAAAAAGAAAGGTATATATCCAGAAATAAGGAGCTAAGGGAATAACTTTTTTTAAAAGGAGCATTTTTTTAAAGTAAAGATAATTCTATTCATAAAGCACAGTAGAGCACCATTTTCTAAATCTTCTAGATCTCTTTGAATCATGATGTAACTCACACTACAAAGGGTTAATCCAAGAAGACTTCACATATATGCTTTGAATTCAAATCCTGTCTATTATACATATTAGCTGGGCAAGTATTTAAAAGTGACTTAAACTTTTCATACTTTGAGCAACCCTCTAGGACTATAAACTTCTGAGTTTATATTAGTGGAAGAACTGATCTCACAAAAGTACTGTTCCAATGACATCACAAGTCTAAACCAAAATTAAAAAGGATTAGAGAATATTATCAGTATAGTGTTAGTTATGTGGAAATTGGAAGTAGAATAAATTAGGAGGAATCATGGATTGTAGAAAATAGAATTTCTCCTGCTCTGAAAATATCAAAAATAAAAATAGAAATGTATACAGAACATCTGAAAATATTTTTCTTTTAATTTCTCAGCATATTATCAATTTTTTGCTCATTATAGATTATGAATAAGATTTGAAAATGCAAAAATACTATTCTAGTCAATTTGTGAAAATGATTCTGTGGCTTTATCCTGAATAAATATTAAAAGAATTTAGAGTAAAGATTGAAATGTTTTTCTTTGATGAATAAAAAAAAAAATTAAAGTTGACAAAGTATTGTTTTCTACTGCAAGAGTAGTCCCAAAACCCTCTTGGATCCTCAATAGGAAGACATAATCTGACTATAAATACTGTTTCTGGAAATGACAGGAGTCGGTAGTACATTTGCTGACAATTTCCATGGAACATTTTATTGGTGATCACGGAATAAACAAATTTTTTGGAAATGTCAGTTTTCTGCTTTGCCAGATGAATCTAGTACAGTATCAGAAACTCAAACTGTGCCCTATCTCTTTCATGTGTGGTAGTCTTTCAGCAAAAATAAAGATTCTGGAATTGGATTTAGATGGTAATTGCATCTGAGTTATCGTACAGAAAAGAATACTGTACATAGTTGTTCCTGCCCTCATTTTGATCACAATATACTGATTTTGCAGTGATGATAACAGTCAAAACATATTTTGTATTGGCAAATTACCTGGAATTGGTTTGTAAGACACCTGGAGAGTGGATAAATATGATCACACAATGCCATGTTTCTCATTACATTTTTCCTTTTAATAATCCCATATCCTTTCTAGTTGGTTAGCTCAAATAGAGCACAAGGATAAAGAGCTTAAGGTTAAGGGTCTGATCTTTATGTAGACCTGCTAAATTTCATGGTCACAGACCATACCTTAGCTATGGCTGAACCATAAGTGTATGCCATGGGTCAGAGTGATTTAATGTGAGCAACATCCTTGACTGGGAGACAGGAACAAATCCTTCACATCCTTTTCACTCACTCCCTCTATTTCTCTGTGTCTCTGTTGTCTCTCTCTGTGTGTGTGTGTGTATGTGTGTCTCTTTCTGTGTGTGTTGTGTATCTCATCAATTTTTTGGTGATGTCTGACTTTCTGTGACCCCATTTGGCATTTTTTTTTGACAGAGATGGTGGAATGGTTTGTCATTTCCTTCTTCAGATCATTTTTACAGGTGAGGAAACTGAGGCAAACAAGACTAAATGACCTACTCAGGGTCACATTACTAATAACTGTGTCAGGCAGGATTTAAACTCAGGAAGAAAAATTTCCCTAACTCCAGACCACATGATACCTAGCTGCCCATACTAAGCTTTAATAAAATTTATGTTTTTCAGATACTCCTGATTTGTCTTCAGACAATTTCCAAATAAAATCTAAACTCTTACTGTCTACAAAGTAGAGACTGAAGAATTTATATTTCAATCAATCTGTAATTTCATAAGGATGGTTATTGCTCTCATTTCTTCTGTTCATCTTGTACAATTCCTATTCATACCCTCTCATAAGTCTTTCTAGGGGGTAGGGAAGAAAAATCCAGACAAGACACTAAGGATCTTGTTTAAGTTTTTCTGATATTACATAAATAGCAGTGAAGAATAGACATCATCCATCTGTTATCTTTCACAGCCACTATATGACAGGTCCATCTCTTTTTTCCTCTTAAATTTCTTGAGGACATCCTTTAGACTACTTCTCATATTCCAGTTATCACTATTAATATGCTGGTGCCTGTCTAGCCATCATTTTTCTCTCCATTAAACTTCGGATCATCTGCAATTTTGATTTTTCAAAAATTTGGTACTAAATAATTCACAGTCATATTATATCAACAGAAGACAACTGCTATTTTAAAAGTTGGATTTTTATTTAGGTAAGAAGGTTGGAGCCACTGAACCCCAATTTCAACCCACTTTTCTTTCTAAGTTATATTTAAGTCTGGGTCCAAGTCAATGCCTAATTACCATGCTGCTAAGGTATGTATTATTAATGGATTATTTCCAACGACTGTCCATTTAAATGAATTAGAATTAGTCTTAGATTACCTCTGCTTCCTTCCACTAATTAAAGTAATTGGGAAGTGATGGTTTACTAATTTTGAAACATTTTCCTTCAGACTGAATCTGAAGGAAGAAAGAACGAACATTTGTAAAATTACCATTTCCCAAATCATTCCACTAATGGAAAGAAGCATAGATAATCCCAATCTAAACAAGAGAATTAGCTTAAAATATCTAATATTCTTGCTAACTGGCTCTTTAAAAAATTCATTTACTCAGTGTTTCCAAAACTTTAAAACAAGATAAAGAAAAGCAATACAACCTGATGGAAGAAAAATCCAGGTATTTTCATCATGTCTCTAACACATAATAGCTGTGTGACTGTGAACAAATTGCTTATCTTCTCAGCTCCCCAGACAACACTCTCAAACTATAAATTATTGATGAATTGATGTTTTACATCAGTGGAGGGAATTTTTATATCTGGAATCTTTGAACATCAATGAAATTATAGATTCAGACCAAAAATGAAAAATAAGATAAAATATATCATCAAAAAAGTACTTTCAAGTGAAAATGCTGTGGTAGCAAGGTGACACGGTCAGAGTTACAGGCCTGGACTCGGTAAGACTCATCTTCATGGCTTCAAATCCAACGTTAAATGTTTAGAGGGAAAAAACTGACATATCAGTTGAGGGTTTGTGAGAAAACTCATTAAATAATTACTCCCAAGCCTTAGAACTTCAGAGCTTGATATAGCTAGGCAAGGTCAGGAAATTATCCATTGTGAATAGAGATTAGAACAACAAAACTCAAACATATGCAAGATATGTAAATAAATACAAAATATTTAGAAGTAAATAAAATTAATTTTGAAGAAATAGTGAGCATGGGCATATTTCTTCTGAATGTGGCAAGATAATATAGTAGGCAGATTATGTCAATGATATTCTTAGCAACATTTTCAATGAATCTAATCCCTAATTAATTAGAACTGTCTCACATTTTATTTAGATGTCTTTTAAGTTATAAGTAACCAAAATTTCACCTTACAAAGAAATTGCCATACTTAGCCAGCTTCATGAAATGTCTTTGTTAACTAAATAGTTTTCCCCCTCTATTTAAATAAGATCATAATGTACTGTACTGTACATGCATGTACTTCCCACATATAAGCTAGAACAATAAGGGCATAATGCTGACCATGTTTAATGTGTAAATAGAATAATCATCTTTAAATAGTAATTAATGGTCCTGGAAATAATGATGTAAGGTTTCATGAAGAAATGAGTGGCTGGGGTTGGAAGAATTCTTAGCTGCTAACCAGTCATAGAAACTACAGTCATTGCATTGTCTCAATATCTGTTAGCACGTGCAACATCACTCCCCTCAGGAATGATCTCAACCCCTCTAATGTGAATTTTTTTCTTCTATGACTTACTTTTGCTAACTAAACTAGGAGATGATCATAATATATATTCTTTCTCCCTCTTTTTTCCATGGGGAATTCAGAGGGCCTTCACCCTACCATCCCAGTTTATACTAAAGACTTTTGTAAGGACTTTTGTCTCCCTTCTCTTCAAATGTAACCTTTTCCCAATCATCCCACACCAAAATATTATTATACCCAAAGGATTCTGATGGTTGCTGGTTCTCAATTTGTGTATGGTGAATGAAAAGGTATATGTCTATAAAAGGGTATAATTACAAAATAAAAAAAACATTAAAATAGATTGCTTTTTTGCTAGTAGTTCAGGAGGAACAATTTTTTTCCCTTTCCTTTCTCTCTTTCCTTCTTTCTCAGAATAGAAAGAGAAGAGGAAGTAGATGTTTGGACAGTAAAATGAAGGACTGCTGTCCCAGCAGAGACAGTGGGGTGGGAAAGGAAAGTGGGAGAGACATTGTGTGTATATGACTCATTAGCCCTTTTCACATTCAGCTGCTTCCACTGGTACTGCTTACAGCTCTACCCAAAATATCTTGCCTTGGGCTTTACACTGAAGGTCATTTTTCAAGATGATGAACCTAATCATTGACTCCATTTTCTGCCTGGAGACATCTGAAGACAAGGTTGACCTCTGACTGGACTCTACTAGCATGGGCAGCCAAAATAAATCCTCCATAATCATTTTAATCCCAGAGTTAAAACATGGCATCTCCCTTTGAAATCTGGATAAAATGCCATTAGGGAGTGTCCCTAGTCCATTTTTTCCTTCTGGCAATGCTCAATAATGGGCAAACCAGGAGGGACTACAACAGGATCATAGATTTGGAATTTGAAAGGATCCCAGAAAAATTCTAGGCAAACCCTTTCATGCTATGAATATGGTATCTGGGACTCAAAGTCAGTAGTCAGTAAAAAAGTTAAGACTTTGAACTCAATTCCTTTAACTATGAATCTAGTACTTTCACCAAAGCAGAGGGGAGTAGCACTTCTGTATTTTTCTAAAGTGCTACTCCCCTCTGCTTTGGTACCACAGAAGTGCTACTCCCTCTTTGCTTCTGAGCTGGATAATGTTATATATATAACAATAGGATATTCCCAGACCAGGTCACGCTTTCAGGTATTGGTACCACCCACTAAGATCAAAGGATGCTACTGTGGAATCTGAGATTTACAGTTTGCCATTGTAGCTGATGTGTCTTCTGAAAATTGGCCACAACAGGTGAGAAATAGTCATGGAAGGCCATTGTAGAAGGAAATATCTTTTGGACATAAGTAATTTCTTCCATCTCTGATAGAGATTCAGTCTAAATGAAAGTTCAATGCTTTAGACAATAAACACTAAGATGAGAAAATTACTCTGAAGTCAATCATGTAAATATATACTATAAAAATAAAAATACATGTAAATATACATGTAAAAATACAATACATGTAAATATACATGTAAAAAACTACTAAATAAAATAAATATTTTACTATAGTAAAAATACTACTATTAACATGAAGCAGTGTAGTATAGTGGATAGAACTCTAAGTCAAGAAGACATTAAAAATCCTGCTTCTTGCAGCTATTCGTCATATTTCAGGCAATTCTCTAGGATAAATATAATTAAGTTATTTAAATCTTAATTAAGTTACTTAAATAAAGTTAGATCTTCATCACAGGAGACTATAAAATGAGATTATGGACCACCAAAATAAATTAATAAAAATCCAGGTTATTTGATTATATAATCAGTAAAATAATAATAATAATAAACAACTCCTTGTTTATTTTTTTGTTTTTATCCCTAGAAATACTTGCTGAAAAGAATTTAGAAAGCTTTTTAATGCTATAATTATTCATTACTGAATCCATTAACTATGGTTTTCTATGGAATTCTCAAGAGGATCAGGATTTTAGTAACAGCACATATATCCCAACTTCCTCTTTGAAGTCTTCTTTGGAAAGTTTTGGCCTGACTTTAGGTATGCTACAGGGTCTGACTCTGGCAGACAAGAAATTTCTGTCTTACCATTGGCCTTGTAAAATGAGAGATAGAGATGTCACAAGAACCAAGAGAGGAAAGGGCAGCTGAAAGGCACAGTGGATAAAGCATTTACCCTGGAGTCAGGAGGACCTAAATTCAAATCTGGCCTCAGACAGCTAACACTTAATAGCTGTGAGAACCTGGGCAAGTCATTAACCCCAATTGCATGGAGGAAAGAGAGAAAGAGAGGAACAAATAATGGAGGTGCTACCTACATAGGGGAATCTGGCAGAGGTAATCAGCATCTGGGAGGTATGTTATAGTGTTTCTGATGGTGCTAAAAATCTTCTCTGTCTACAAATGGAGTCTCATGATTTTTCATATCTTTTCCTCTTCACTGGGAATTGACATTTTCTCCATCAATTTTTTTATTCTAGACTATCAACAAAACAATAATCAATCACTGATTTGCATTGTTTATTAATTTTTGAGGTTTAAATTTTCACACTTAAAATATAACAATCAGTTATCTTGAGCTAGTACCTCAGTAGCTTGGAAGTAGATCCCCGCATTCAGTAGATTCCAGAAGCATTTTGGGATGTTGCCCAAGTTTAAGCTACATGATTTCCCACAGATTAACATTATTTTGTCAAGATTTTAAATTTCATTTAAGGATCATCAGTTTTTCTCAGTTCCTTCTCTTTGATTTTTTTAGTTTTTATAGCTTCATTCAATTTTTGTTATATTCTTGATAAGTTCCTAAATAGAACAGTGTTTTTTAATGATGTTTTATTATCTTGTAAAACTAAAAATAGAGCAATAATAATATTTTAATCTTAAAATATAAAGTATAAAAAACTTAAAAGAATAGTATGTTTTTCATTTTTACATCATACTTTTATTTTTAGTCTTTCATGATAATATCATATGTTTTTCTTTATTTTATTATGTTTTTTTTAAACATTATGAACCAAAGTCTATTGGTCTTAGAGAGTCTTAATCTATCACTGAAACCCCCTCAAACACTATCAGAAACAAAGGAAATTAAAGTGAGGTTGATAGATTTAAAGTAATTTACATTATAAAGTCTAATCCCAAATGGAAATAGAGGGAAGGAATGAGAAGACTTCTAGGCAGAAATTTTAGTTTTAAAATGTGAAATCATCTTGATATCAAGGGAACAAAAAAACCTGACTCAAATGATTTTTATCTATAAGACATGAGCCCAAAGAAAATGAGTAAATACTGGATTCTAACTTGGTCCCAACAGCAAAACTATTAATAGAAAAGTCATAGTTAAGTGGGAAACAAAAGGTCATATTTAGAGGCAGCTGTGGTGTTATGAAATGTACACTTCAACTCAAAGCAGAAAACCAAATTCTGCTACCCACTAGCTATAGCATCTCTAGATCTCATTTAATTAATTCATCTATAAAAATGTAGAACCTGATAATTGACCTACCTAACTCAAAGGATGATGAGTTCTTTGTTTTGGGTTTTGTTTAAGAATTGAATTAGATAATCTAAAGAGAGTGTTGTAACACTAAAAATATTAGCTTTTTTAATAATCTGGACTGAACACTTTCTAGAAGTAAGCACGTGTGTAAGAAAATATACAGAATGTCATAAAGCTATTTAGTTCTAAGAAACATTTTCCTTTCCTCCACGCCCTCCCCTCCTTCTCTCTTGAGTCAGAGCTCTGAAAACAGAGGTCTATATTCATCAGAGATACATGAGCTATTTTTGCCATTGGAGTCAATATTTCATATTCAATCAGGGCGTCCAATGTACCGGGTTGTTGTGGAGAAAAACTTTTACTTAGACATCTGTAAATATGGGAGGGAGAAAGTTTATCACATCCAGGAAATGTCATGAGAGCAAATATTACAGGAACTATTGTCCCTATGGGAAATTGCAGGATTTCTTGGATTCATTTTTTGTATGAATGCCAAAGATATATCCAAAGTGAGAAGCCATAGCCCAAGAAACTCTCTTGCAGAAAAAAATATGGAATAGAGAGGAAATAAACACATCTGAAAGTTATTTTTCTTATAATGCACTAGCCTGTTATCTTTATGAAATAATTAATAATATCTATCTTTACATATTATTTTAAGATTTGTAAAGTACTTTTAGAAATAACTAATTTTATTTTCACAATAACTCTGGGAAATAGGTGCTATTAATATCCTCATTTTAAAGATAAAGTAACCAAGACAGGCAGAGTTTAAGGGACACGTTCATGGTCATGCAGTTAATAAGAGCTTGAAAAAGGATTTGAACTCAGATCTTCCTGATTCCAGGTCCAGGGCTCTATCCATTGTGGTACCTAGCTACATTTCCACTTAAGGTTCTTATATGTGTTTTAGGTGCTTTTAAAACCATCTCACTAACAAGTATATAGGAGTATGAAATTATGGATAGAAAATCAATCCTGAGGTAAGAAGTGTTAAGGGACAAGTCAATTCTCTGAGAGCTTCCACAGCTGTGGATCATAGCATCTGGAGGAGTTGCAGGGAAGCCTTTGCTGACACAGGTATTGCAAACTGGGAATGAAATAAATTGGAGGCAGAGGGAAGAGGAGGGAGATCAGACAAGGCAAGAGCCTCACAATCAAAGACGTGAGAGAACAGCAACTGCCTCTCAGTCTCCTTGTATCATCCTCTCACAAGAGGAGATCCATTCTGCAGGTCTGGGATGGATCTCCAACAACCACTGTCAGGTGGCTCCCAGGTATTCCAACAAAGAAGACCTACTTCAAGTCCTGCTAATGACACATACTGTGTGACTCTGGATTAATCAACCAATATTTATTTGTTGTATGTTATCATTATTATGTTATACTATATTGCATTTATTATTATGTGTCAAGTATTGTGCTAAGTGCTGAAAAAAAGTCACTTAACTTTTAGGCAATTTTATAAGGCTATAAATTACAGATCAGTTGTAAATCATATGAGGAAATGGAGTTTTCACACCAAGAGCCCTACATGCAAAAAAAAAAAAAATCACTGGTTCAAATTCTGTACCTCCTAATCACATCGTGTTGTTCATATATATTCAATTTAATTAAATTCAACAAATACTATATGCAGACACATTTCCTACTTCTGTAATTCTACCATGTCTCTATGACTTATTTGTATGAGATGAAAAGATTCTCCTGGGCTGTTGTAGAAGAGGACGGATTAGGGAATCTTACTCCCTCTCCCTCTGGTCTCCACTTTTAGAATATAAGTACCCCAGTTTTATCTAGTAACTTTTCTTCTCCTACTGGCAGTCATTTTTTTTAAGATAGTCACTACCCTGGGCTCCATAGTTTAAAGAGATCTCCTTCAGCTTTCCAAGAGTGGAACAAGGGGAAAGGTTAAGTAAACTGCTTCAATAGCTTGCCTAACTTCTCCTTCTCCCAGCCCCTACCCCCTGCCACCAGATAAAAATTATTTCTGGGCTCACCTTTTGCCTAGGGAAAAAACATATCCCAGCTTTTATCCCATTTAGGGAAGCTATGAAATATGAATCAATAAAATTCTATTTCATTTAACTCCAGAACTCCCCAGTAGGAAAAATTTACCATTCTTTAATAGTCAACTATTGATACTATCCCATTCTCTAACTCTCTTTCTCTTTTTTTTTCCCTCTCTACCTCCTCCATTTTTCTGTTCTCTCCCTTTCCGCTCATTTCTCTCTTCTTTTCTTTCCCTTTCTCTTACTTCCTCTCTCCATTACTATTAATGAAAAACATACAAATTAAAAATTGCTATGATCAGACTTTATATAGAAAGACAAATAAATAGATTTCATGTTTTATATGCTTCACATGTGTGTATACACATAGAAACACACACACTCTTACTTTGGATTTAATATATGCTTTCTTTAGATATTTGATATCAGTTTTCCTAAATGAAAAGTTCAGTGTGCACTGGTCTGCCCTGACATGCCTGCTATCTTGGTCTCAGACTATTCTCCTAGCTGTTGGTCAGAGGTGGTACCTACACCAGCTGATTTTGGGCGCCTTCTCAAACACTAGAATTTCAGCATATTTCCCCATTTGTTCCAATCTCTCTCAAAACTTGAGTACAAAGTGACCAACTCACTCTCCTGTCCACTGAAATATTTCTCTCCTGACTCTTCTCTTCAAACCATTAGTGAATGGGACATGGATGCATTGTTGGTGGAACTGTGAACAGATCCAACCATTCTGGAGATCAATTTGGAACTATGCTCAAAAAGTTATCACACTGTGCATACCCTTTGATCCAGCAGTGTTTCTACTGGGCTTATACCCCAAACAGATCTTAAAGAAAGGAACGGGACCTGTATGTGCAAGAATGTTTGCAGCAGTCCTTTTTATAGCAACTAGAAACTGGAAACTGAGTAGATGCCCATCAAGTGGGGAATGGCTGAATAAATTATGGTATATGAATTTATGGAATATTATTGTTCTATAAGAAATGACCAACAGGATGATCTCAGAATGGATTGGAGAAAATTACATGACCTGATGCTAAGTGAAATGAACAGTACCAGGAGATCGTTGTACACAGCAACAACAAGATTATACGATGATTAATTCTGATGAATGTGACTCTTTTCAACAATGAGATAACTGATGCCAGTTCCATTGATCTTGTGATGAAGAGAGTCATCTACACTCAAAGAGAGGACTGTGGGAACTGAATGTAGATCACAACATAATATTCTTACTCTTTTTATTGTTGTTCACTTGCATTTTGTTTTCTTACTCATTTGCTTTCCTTTTTTGATCTGACTTTTCTTGTGCATCAAGAGAATTGTATAAATATGTTTATACATATTGGATTAACATATTTTAACATGTATAACATTTATTGGATTACTTGCCATCTAGAGGAGGGGGTGGGGAGAAGGAGGGGAATATCTGAAACAAAAGGCTATGCAAGGGTCAATGTTGATAAATTATCTGTGCATATGTTTTGAAAACAAAAAGCTTTAAAAATAAAATATTAAAAGAGGGAAAAAAATTCATGTACTCAAAACAAATAGATTTCTCCACCATACACCAGCATCTTTTCAGCAATTCTAAATGCTTTGGTATAAGGCTACTATAATATTAGCTCTCATTTTCTTCATGTAGATACATTTAATACCATAAATATAAGAATACTAGCCTATGTTTAGATTTTCGCCCATTTCTATCTTTCCTTTATGATTCTTTGTGGAAAAAAATTAGAAGAAACATTGGTTAAAACATCATTCTGTACTTAATAAAAATTTAACAATTTAATAAAAATTAATTGTTTTCAGATGCTAATAATAAACCAGTGGGTGAAAGGGCTAATTAAATTTCTTCTGGTTATTTTAATGTTGTATATTCTATTAGCTAGAGTAAACTCTTACCTGGAGAAAATACAGGGGAATTCTATATTTTCTGACAAAAATAAATTAATTTGGTATATATGGCTATAAACCTGACTTTTGACAAATATCAAAGAATTACTTAACTATTGATTTAACATCCATTTCTTTTTCTCATGGTTCAGTACTTTATTTGTTATTCTCAGAAAAAATTATCACATTTTTTTCTTTCTTCCTTTCTTTTCTGTTTTTTTCCCTACTTTCAAGAAAAACAGCAAAAGCTAACCAATGATAGTCCGCATCAGAGGACAATGAATTCCTCATTCCTGGAGATTCTTTTTTTTTTAATTTGTCATTTATTTTTAATATATTTTTTAATTTGAGTTCTAAATTGTTTCTTTCCCTCTCATTCCACTCCCCACTCAATGAGAAGCCAAGAAAAGTAATTATCAATTATATGTGAAATCATATAAAATCTATTTCCATACAAGCCATGTTGCCTCCCTCCCCCCAAAAAGAGAAAAATTATGCATCAATCTGCATTCAGACTGCATCATTTCTTTCTGAAGAAAGGTAGCAACTTTTGTCATAAGTCCTTCAGAATTGTCTTTAATCATTGCATTGATTAGAGTAGCTAAAGCCATTGATTATCAAACAATATTGTTATTACTATGTAAGTGGTCTTTTGGTTCTGCTCATTTCATTTTACATCAGTTCATACAATTCTTCCCAGATTTTCTGAAGCTATTCTGCTCATTACTTCTTATAGCACAACAATATTCCATCACAATTATACCACATCTTGTTCAACCTTTCTCCAGTTGATGGGAATCTCCTCAATTTCCAATCCTTTGTTACTACAAAAAGAGCTGCTATAAATATTGTGTGTGTGTGTGTGTGTGTGTGTGTGTGTATCTAGACAGACAGACAGACAGATAGATCCTGTTCATCTTTTTAATGTCTTTAGTATACCTATCTAGTAATGGTATTGCTTAGTCAAAGGGTGCAAACACTTTTTAATTTAATGTAATCAAAATTATTCATCTTACATCCTACAATGTTCTCTATTTTTCATTTGGTTATAAATTCTTCCCTTATCCACAAATCTAACAGTAAAATGTTTCAAGCTCTTTAATTTGCTTAGGATAACAGCCTTTGTGTCTAAATCATATATAAATTTTGAACTTATCATTATATGTAGTGTAAGGTAACTATTATTTTATTAGGTAATTTTATTAGGATTATACTCATTTTTGCTGAAAAATGATTCTTGGTTGTAATCCTAATTCCTTTGCTCTCTGGAATATCACATTCCAAGTCCTCTGTTTCTTTAATGTGAAGGTTGCTAAACCTTGTGTGATTCTGACTCTGGCTCCACAGTATTTGAATTGTTTCTTTCTGGATGCTTGCAGTATTTTCTCTTTATCATAGGAGTTCTGTGATCTGGGTATAATATTCCTGAGAGTTTTCACATGGAGACCTCTTTCAGGATATAATTGATGGATTCTTTTAATATCAATTCTATTCCCTTGATCTAAGATATCAGAGCAATTTTCCTGGATGATTTCTTGAAATATGATATGTAGGCTCTTTTATTTATTTATTTTTTATCATGGCTTTCAGGTAATCCAATAATTCTTAAATTATCTCTCTTCAATTTATTTTCTGGTTCAATTGCTTTTCCAGTGAGATATTTCACATTTTCTTCTATTTTTTTTCCTTTCTTTTGAATTTATTTTATTGTTTCTTGATGTCTCATGGACTGAGTAGTGTCCACTTGCTCAATTTTAATTTTTACGGAATTATTTTTTCAGTGAGTTTTTATACCTCCTTTTCCATTTGGCCAATTCAGTTTCTAAGGTGTTATTTTCTTTAGTATTTTTGTGCTCTTCTATCAAGTTGTTAACTCTCTTTTCATACTTTTCTTATAATACTCTCATTTTCCTATTTTTATTCCCTCTTATTTGATTTTTAAAATCCCCATTTGATATTTTCCAAACTTGTTGAGCTTGTGTCCAATTGATACTTTTTGGAGGCTTTACCTTTAGTTGTTGTCACATTATGGTCTTCTGAATTTGTATCTTAATCTTCCCTCTCACCAAAGGAACTTTTTAGGGTCAGTTTTTTGTTTCGTTTTGTTTTTTGTTGTTGTTGTTGTTTGCTCATTTTTCCAGACTATATCTTTTGGTTCTGCTCCTATAATAGGAAAGGTCACTGTTATAAGCTTCAGGTTTTTAATGCTGCTGTTTTTAGAACTAGTTCTGGAAGTCTGTAAACTTTTTATACTTTTAATCTGGTATGATCCAAGGAGAGGTATCTTCACTGCTCTTCTGGCCTACTCTTTGGTCTTTACCTAGGAACAGACCTTGCTTTCTACAGCTGCAAGTACTAATATTCTTCTTAGAATTGAAACTGTGACCAGGTTCCCTACTCTTCTGCACCTTTCTTCCTGGGAGCTGAGACCAGAGCTCCTACTCCTTTGTGATAAACTATAAGCACTCCTTTCCACCCTGTAACTGGGATCAAGGGTTTTGCTCTACTGCAGCAGCAAATTAGTGTTTTGCTTTGCCCCAGGAAATGAAACAGGGTTCTATACCTGTTGCCAGCAAAGGTTTGCCTGTAATCTTTTTCTGATCTGTTGTCTGATGCTCTTGCTATCTCTGGGCTGAGAGCTTTGGAAGCTGCTTGTGCCATTGTTGCAGCTGCCTCCAGCTACCTGCTGTTGTTACTATCATAAGATGTGTTGCACTCTGGTCCAGCTCCCACCCTAGCGTCACAGATCCCTTGTTCTGACCTCCTCAGTTCTCACTTCAGTGTTTTGTTGCCTCTGCCTCTCCAGAGTTAATTGAAAGTTCAAGTTGTTTAAAGGGGAATAGTGAAGGAATTCAACTAATTTGTTGCTTGTACTCTGCTCTCTTGGCTCCTGCCCCCCTGGAAATTCTTAAGTAGAGGTTGATCAACTAATTGGAAGAGACATCATAAATTAAGCTTCATAAACTGTGGGTTGCAGTCCCATATAAAATCATGTACATGAATTTGGGGATCATAAAATTATGATTTATTATGAGTAAATGTTTGATTTCCATGCCAGTTTTCTGTACCTATATATTCAGTCACATAAAAATGAGCAAATGGGCAAAAAGCAATCTTAAGTAGAAAAAATGTAAGAAATCCTGCCAAAAATGAGATTCATTATTGGAATAGGGGATTGATTGAATGACTTTTGACACCTCTTCCAACACTGTTACAAATTTATACTTAAATACTATGATTCTATATTTTTTTTAAAGATCTTAAAACAAAGACCAATTTTTCTTTACTTTTCTGTTTTTTCAAATTTTTAGTTAAATGATTTGTCTTATGTAATCCTTAGCTTCCTTCATAATTCAGTACCCAATTTGAAAACTCTATTAATCCTTCCAATTGTTATTGTTCACTCCCTGTTTAAATGATCTTGCATTTACTTATCTATATATTTCTTCATTCTTAGTCCAAACCTTTCCCTTTGAAAACAGGCAATTTTCTTCTTATTGTTGTATCTGCATAGCATCCATACATGAAAAATGCTTAATAACTGTTTCTTACTAAATTAAATGAACACATTTATTTCTTAGTTAGCCCTCAAATGTCCAGCTATAAATATTCAAGTATTATCATTTAGAAAACTTGTACAAAGTTGTTCAGTCGTATAATCTATTTGGAAATAAGCCAGTAACAGTGAGGACCTTTGGATCTCTCTACTCCACTTTTGATAATCATTGGCTGAGTGTACGTGGAGAAAGTCAAGTGAGGACTTGAACTAATTTATGTAGCCCCAGTTAGCTGATGGATGAATTCTGACCTCTGACCTGCCCAGCTTTGAGAACTGAGAGCAAGCTTCCCTGTACTTACATTTCTAGTTGTACATTTAACACAAGACTATTTGAAATTTCACCTAGAATGGGAAAATGGCACTTCTGAATGTTTAGATTTAACATTTTTAAGAATTTTGCCAAAGTTTAAGACAGACACTGGGAAATAGTGAGTTCTTTGACTATAACTTTAAAGTATAGTACTTAGAAATAAAGAAGCCCATTGCCATTCTATGGAAATTAGAAAGAGGTTGAGATAAAGTATGACTTGTTCTTTTTTTTTCTAGTAAATTTATTTCTTTTTAATACACATTGCTTTGTGAATCATGTTAGGAGAGAAAAATCAAAGCAAAAGGGAATAACTATGGGAGAGATAAAACAAAACAGAAAAAAGAAGTGATCATAGTATATGTCGATTTACATTCAGTCTCCTTAGTTCTTCTGGATGCAGATGGTGTTTTCTGTCCAAAATCTGTTGGGATTGCTTTGGATCACTGAACCACCAAGAAGTACCATATCTTTCATAGTTGATCATCACACATTCTTGCTATTATTGGGTACAATGTATTCCTGGTTCTGCTTGTTTCACTCAGGATCAGTTCATGTAAATCTTTCCAGGCCTTTCTAAAATCAGCTTTTTCATCATTTTTCATAGAACAATAACACTCCATTACCTTCACACAACACAACTTGTTCAGCAATTCCCCGATTGATGAGCATCTGCTAAAAATAAAAAATTTTTAAAAAGACATACTAGAGATTCCTGAAGACAAATATGGAGATAATTAATCTGGACCAAGAAATGACTAATAGACAAAAAACAATATCATAAGCTCATTTTAACCCACAATAGATCTTAGAAGTTAATTAGTCCAATTTCTTTGGCACAGAACAGTCAAATGAGTTATTCAAAAATATGTCAATATTAATCAAGGGAATCACAATTCAAAGAAGAATCCTCTGACTCCAGATACAAATGTGTTTTCCATGACAAAGGATTCTCACCAATTAAGAAGAATGCTACAATCCTGAATGTAAAGTCCCACTAACAGGAGACATTGCTCTGAATTACAGAAAGCAGACAAACCCATGCCAGGCTCAACATTTCTCAAAGATCATAAGTAATATAAATGAAGCTTATTACCACTAAAGGTCTGTGAACAGCTAGGTAATGTCTACTGTGCATTCTCTGAGAAGTTGTTCTTTTATTTATTTAAAACATATATTACAAGGACAATGAGACAGCTAGATGATATATTGGATAAAGTACAGGATCTGGAATCAGGAAGACATATCTTCATAAATTCAAATCTGGTTTCAGATACTTGTTAGCTATGTGACCTTCACTAAATCATTTAACTCTGCCTCAGTTTCCTCATTTGTAAAATGAACTGGAGAAGGAAATGGTGAATTACTTCAGTATTTTTACCAAGAAAAATCTCAAAAGGAGTCACAAAGAGTCAGTTATGAATGATTAAACAACAAAAAACAAGAGTAATGGAGCTATCATGTGCGTTAATGTTCTCTGAAGGACACTCATGTGTGCTCTGGAATGATCCAGAAATTTTAATGGTACCCATAACAGAAGGAATGCTTAGAAGATGAATGCTGACTAAGACAGGAAGAACTACCTACTCTATAAGT